>NC_056733.1:744483415-744783415 GCF_019279795.1 Protopterus annectens | reverse complement strand
TTGAACATCCTTTTTGTATATTTTTGTAAATAATCTGTTTACACCTTTAATAACCACAACATCCAGAAATTTGATGTTCATAACATCAAACTCAGCTGTAAATTGTAAATAGACATTAATACTGTTCAAATACGTAATAAATTCTTTCAAGCTACTGGCATCACCTCCCCACACAAAAAAACATTGTCAATAAATCGGGAGAAAAATACAATCTTTTCTGAATATTTACTCCCCAAAATATTGACCCTTTCCCAACCTTGCATAAATAAATTTGCATAACTGGGAGCCATAGCAGCTCCCATTGCTGCACCATTTGTTTGATGGTGTATACAGTTATCAAATTCAAAATAGTTATGACTCAAAACCAAATCCAAAATCTCTATTAATAAATCAACCATATTCTTGGAATAGACCTTAGAATTTAATAGCTCAAACCTTACCATATCCAGTCCTTCATTGTTAGGTATCATTGTATTCAATGACTGGATATCCAAAGTGACCATTAAGCCATTTTGAACAATTTCCAAAACTTCAATCTTATTTTTAAAATCAAAAGTGCCCTTAAGAAAGGTTTCACCTAATTCTACCACTTTCTGTAAATGTCTATCAGCATAAATGACTGAAGCTTCAGTCTTACTTTTGACACTTGAAACAATCAGTCTGAGCGGTGGGTCATCCAAATTTTTATGTATTTTGGGTAATCCAAAAATACGACTCAGCTTTGGGTTATCTATTCTTAAATATTTCCTGTTTCAGTGAATCTGTTAATGTAAAACCATTCTTTGATTATAGAATCAATAAGTGAAAAAGATTTCCTGACCTCCATAAAATAAGCTTTTTTGTAAAATCTAATGTCAAACAACATATCACACATTTTCAAATCATAATCATGTCTATTAAGTAAAACTAGGGCACCACCCTTATCAGCCTTAGTTACTAAAACATCAGGATTATTCAATAAACCCTTAAAAATCACATTTTCTTTTGCCCTCATGTTATAATACTTAAAGTTAAGTTGCTTGTCAAAAATTTCTGTTAGCTACAATTCAGAGGTCATTAAAAATACTTCCAATTCTTTTTTTAATGGAGGATTAAAAGTGCTAGGTTTCTTAAAATTGTTTGGAGTGCATGCACTATTATTAAATGACAACTTAAAATTTAATTTTCTAACATAATCTCTTAAGGAATTAATCATACCACATTTGTCAGCCGTCCTGCTAGGGATGAAATTCAATCCTTTGCTTAACATAAAACAGGTCTCTTTGTTTAAAATATGTGATGACAAATTGACAATTTTGAAACTGCAATCAATGGTACCTAGAACCTCTGTCATTGGTTTCTCCCTTTCCTCCAGTACTTCTGACAGTAATTGTTGTGATTGTTCTATGGTTTGGAATTCATAGCTGCTATTTCTGCCCAAGTCCTCATACCTTGCTCTCCTTGCTGGTATACTTGTACTGTTTGTTGTACAGGGCCCTTCTGAAAATTTTGATTGATATCTCGGTTGACCACATTGTGATTAACTTGATGTACATCTCTTTTATTAGGCTTAGGATTTGTACTGGTAACACCACTTTTAGCTGCCAAATGCTCTTCATAAACGGTCATCAAAAAGTAGAGAAAATATGGGACAACAGTGACATTGCAAAGAACTAGACGTCCCTCCAAAATTGATGAAAAGACAAAATGAAAACTGGTGAGGGAGGCTGCCAAGAGACCTACAGCAACACTGAAGGAGCTGCAGGAATTTCTGGCAAGTACTGGTTGTTGTACTACATGTGACAGCAATCTCCCATATTTTCCATATGTCTGGGCTATGGGGTAGGGTTGCAAGAAGCAAGTCTTTTCTTGCACAGAGAAACATACAGGTCCAACTAAAATTTGCAAAACAATACATCAAGTCTCCCAAAAGCATGTGGGAAAATGTGTTATGGTCTGATGAGACAAGGGTTGAACTTTTTGGCCACAATTCCAAAAGGTATGTTTGGTACAAAAACAACACTTTGCATCACCAAAGGAACACCATCCCCAAGATGAAGCATGGTGGTGGCAGTATCCTGCTTTGGGGTTGCTTTTCTTCAGCTGGAACTGGAGCTTTAGTCAAGCTGGAGAGAATTATGAACAGTTTCAAATACCAGTCACTTTTGGCTCAAAACCTTCAAGCATCTGCTAGAAAGCTGAAGATGAAGAGGAATTTCACCTTTCAATACGGGACAATGACCCCAGGAATACATCCAAATCAACAAAAGAATGGCTTCACCAGAAGAAAATTAAAGTTTTGGAATGGCCCAGCCAGAGCCCAGACCTAAATCCAATAGAAAATCTGTGGGGTGACCTGAAAAGGTCTGTGCACAAGAGATGCTCTCGCAATTTGAAAGATTTATAGGTTCATAGGTGTGTACTAGGCTAATGGCCCTGGGGCCTTTACAAGCCTAGCCATAGGATTACCCTGGCATCATGCCACCCAACCTTAGCTCCAAGTGCCTCTGTTGAGTAAAGCCACTGGAGTTATCCCCGGGGTGAATTTTCTATTTCCCATCCACTTATTGAGATTTCTCTTGAAGAGGGTCAGCAAGGTGCTCTGCTTGACATGTATGGGAATTCCATTCCATAGCATGGGCAGTCTCTGGGTTATGAACCTGCCCCTCCAGTATGTTCTGCTGATTGTGGTAATGAGTTTGAGGTCTCTGGAGCATGTGGTACAGAGGGATTGGGATTTCTTTAGATGCAGCATTTCTAACAGAGCTGGGTCAGACATGGCTTTGTAGGTCAAGCAGAGATCACCTTTAAGTAGGTGATATGAGACAGAGAATGTTTGCAGTTTTTTGAGTCTGTCCATATAGGACAAGTGTTTAAGGCCTAGGATCCTCTTTGTGAGGTACTTTTGTGGCCTCTTCAGTTGTTGCAGGTGTCTAGTGAGATACATGCCAAATGGGGCGTTGTACTCAATGATTGACCTAATGAGGGAAGAGTAGAGGGAGACAATGACCTCTTTCTTCCTGGATGCAAAACCCTTAGTAATGAGATGTGCCACATAGAAGGACTTTCTTATCACAGTGGCAATGTGGTGATCAAAATAGAGGTTGCTGTCATCCTGTGTTCCCAGATCTCTTATAATGCCTTCTGTGTTCAGTGGACTACCATCGTCCTGTGTTCCCAGATCTCGTATAATGCCTTCTGTGTTCAGTGGACTACCATCGATGTGGTAATTCATGGGAACCAGGTTTTTCTCAAAGGGGATGGCAGCACATTTTTGGCATTGAGCTTAAGGCCATGGATCTGACACCAGTCATTGGTCTCAGTGAGGCCATTCTGTAGGATGGCAACATCACTTGGGGAGTTAATAATAGCTCTCAACTTGCAATCGTCTGCGAACTTTGTCAGCCATAGTCCCTTCGTGTTGGCTAGACATCAGAGAAGTAGATACCAAACAGGAGAGGACCTGGGACTGAACCCTGTGGGATTCCACTCATGACTAGTCAGCAGTCTGACTTGGAGTCAGCTACTTTCACACTGTGGGTTCTATCTGTGAGTCAGTTTACAACCCACCTAGTGATATAGGGATTGAAGTCTAGCTTAGTGAGTTTTTCTATGATTCCTGAGTGGGGAATGGTATCAAAGGCCTTGGCCAGATCAAGGTAGGCTATATGAGCCACGTTGCTATCATCCAGAGCTCTGGTGACTGACTCAAAGATGTTGACCAAGTTGAGCAGGCATGATCTACCTTTCACAAACCAAACTATGTGGGATCCAGAATTTGGAGATTCCCTATATCCTTGTTTATTAAGTCCACAATGATGCATTCCATAGCTTTGCATATCAGACTCATCAGGCTAATGGGGCGATAGCTCCCAGGGTCTGTAGTCACTCCTCCTTTGTGGAGAGGGATGACTGTAGCAGTGAGCCATTCGGTAGGGACAAAGATTGAGATGAGGCTGTGATTGAACAGGGCACACAGGTGAGGTGCCAGTTCACTCTGTAGTTCATGTAGAACACAGTCAGGGATATTGTCAGGTCCCATATAAGCTGTATTCTTGGCCTTGAACAGTTCTGTTTTAGCCTGTGCAGCAGTAATATTACATACCTGGCAATCTACTCGTATTGTGATTGGTCCTTTGGGGGGGGGGGGGGGGTAAAGTTGGCACTGAATTCTTCGGCTAGTATTTAGGCAATATCTATTGGCCCAGTATAGGAGGTCATACAAACAAACTTTTAGAATTAACAAAGGCACAGAAAACTTGGTAAAACAGCAACACAAGCCCCCAGACACAGTAGTATCCACTCACGACTTTAATAAAATCTTCACAAAGAAAACTTTAAGCGCTTTTTGTCTGCTCTCAAAGCAGACTTCATCAGAAGATTTTATTAAAGTCGTGAGTGGATACTACTGTGTCTGGGGGCTTGTGTTGCTGTTTTACTCAGTATAGGAGGTACCATTGTGCAGTAGCTCAGAGCAAATCTGGGTATTGCTGTGGAGATTCTTTACATAACTATAGAAGGCCTTATGGTTGTCCTTACTATCTGCTGCAATTCTGTTGTCATAGCTAGCTTTAGAGGATTTGATGAGAGATCTCAACTTTTTGTTGAGGCTGATAAGGGAGTTTTTCCAGTCTTGGGACTTCACCTTATTCTGCATCAGTTTCCTCATTCTGTTGTAGAGTTTTTTTATGGCAGGGGACCACCAGATTGGCTTCCTTTTTTTTGGAGGAGAGTGTCTTGGTTCTATTGGGTATGGTGAGATCCATGCATTTGTGTATGAGTTTGTACAGTGCATTAGTGTATGATTTGGTGGTCATGCAACTATTCTGCATTTGCATGGATGCCGTGAAGTTAGCCACCTTTCTTTTTAGGAGCCCAGAGTTAGCTTTGGAGAAGTTTTTTATGGTGGTTATCTTTGCGAAGGGGGCGGGAGGGATGTTGATTTCCAAGGTGATTAGTTTGTGGTCGGATCTAACCAGGGAGGAGTTGACTATTGGTGTAGAGCAATGGTTGCCCATGTTAGTAATGACCAGGTCAAAGATGTTGCTATCTCTAGTGGGGGTAAGAATGAACTGGCCCAGGTCATTGGAATTAATGAATTCCAGGAAACATTGTGCAAGTGTATTGGTACATGAGTAGTTTTCCCAGTTAATGGAGGGGTAGTTGAAGTTGCCCAGTATGAGAGTGTTAGGTTGGACCCTAATATTCTCCAGGGTACTTAGGAACATGGAGTGTGAGTCTTGGGACATGGTTGGGGACCTATAGCAGGCTATGACCTGAATTGCTGTCTTACCCAATGTTAGCTGCACCTGAAATATCTCTGATGTGTTTGGGCTACCAGTCTGGATGTGTGCGCATCATTTATGAATATGGAAACACCACTGCCTTTGGAGCTTCAATCCAAGTTCTGGGGCCGAAAGGTGTGGAATGAGTTATAGCCTGGTAGTGCAGGGGTGCTTTCTGCTGCCTTGAACCAGGTCTCTGTTACAGCACAAGTGTCAATATTCTTCATTTTAAGGAGGGCTTCGAGTGAGTGCATTTTGAGATTTAGACTTCTAGCATTAAGCAGCATGACCCTCAGGTTGCATTTGTTTGTAGCTGTTACGGTGGTAATTTGGTCTTTGGAACACCACCTAAAAAGGCACTGTAGGGGTGGCAAGAGCCTTGGCCAGTATGTGGAATCCCAGGGGTGACAGATGTAGGCCATCTCTGGCAAAGCATTGAGATCTGTCATACTTTGCCAGAGATGGGAAAGCATTGACAGACCTCAATGCTTTGCCAGAGATGGCAAAACATTGAGGTCTGTCAATCATGTCATCCCAAGCAGACAGATACTGGACCAGAAACTTAGCCAATTGTTGAAATCAATAATTTTCTGCATGTACTGTGGTATCATTCTGGGTGATGGTGGGATGCTGCTCAGGGCTAGGGTCATACCTGCCTGGGCTACATAATCTGAAAGCTCCTTCATGTCTCTTTTTATGTAGTCCAGGGAGGTACGTCTCAGGTCATTCACACCCACATGTACAATGATGGAGTCATATTTGTATCTGTTGTTGAGGGACATGAGTGCGTGCATTATGTGACAGATCCTGGCACCCGACAGGCAGATGACTGTTACTTTCTCCTTATTCAACCTAGTGAGTGAGACATTAGTGGGCCTCACTATTGAGTCACCTATGACTACTATGTTGGGCACATGCTGTTTTGCTATAGGGGCTTTGGTTGAGGGGCACACTGTTTAGGAGAGTTATGTGTCTCGTGATTAGTGTTCTGTTGTGGTGGTTGAGTGTGTTTCTGCCTTGGAGGTCTCTGCTGTTTGGGTAGATTCTTATTGAGAGCCTCCACGAAGGTGGGTGTGTGGTTTATGTTTTTATGTGAAGGCAGTGCTGGTGTGTGTTCTAGAGGGCTATGTGTCCCATGTTATGTGGTGCAAGTGTTGACCTTCTCCTCTTGACCAGCTATTCCAGTCTTCGCTGGAGAGTGCGTGGCTTCCAATTTAGATATATAACTGCATCTCTCACAAGTCTGAGTGTTGGAAGGTAAGAGGAGAGGGTTGTTGGTGTACATGAGGCAGTTGCTACATTGCCTCGGGATGCCCAAGTTCACCAGGTTAATAGGAGAAAGCACAGGGAACTGACCTTTAGACATGCCTGGAGGGGTGGCATTAATAATGAGTACTGGAGCCATTTCCTTGTAGAACATTTAGTGCTGATAGCACTTTTGTGTGCTACAATAATTGCTACAAGAAGTCTGGTAAAGTGCTAGACTAATAAGCTAGTAAAAGTGCAGGAGAGGAAAGAACTAGTAGATCTAAGGGAAAAATTGAAGTACATACTTTGGCACCACTCAGAAGCTTACAAACAGACCTGGATACAGCAAATCTATATCTGGACTAGACTAGTTACAAGAAAGGCAGGAAAGAAGTGCAATTGTGGGCTTTTAAATCAGAAAGTTGAAAGAAATGAAAAAAACTGCCCAAACGGCCAATAAACTACAATTTCTGGGCCATAAAAAACTTCTCTTGTAGTAGATAGGCTATCTAGTGCTTACCACTCCCACTGGTAAGCTAGAAGGCTTCTCGCCAACACAGAAAGGCTGGGGGGCCCAGAAGCTTACAAACAGTCCTGGATACAACAAATCTGTATCTGGATTAGACTAGTTATAGGAAAGGCAGGAAACAAGCTTAGAATTTTATTTTTTTTTTACAGAAGAGCAGCTAAAACAGCACTAAAAACAATTCAAGTGCAGTGCAAGCCAGCACACTTGAGTGTGTAGCGATATTAGAGCAAATACAGTTTAAACAAATGCAATTTATTTAAACTGTATTCTGAAGTGAATTAAATTATTGTTTTATTCAACTCTGAACATTTAGATAGTGCCAGAAAATATAGTTATCAGCTGAAAAGCATGCTCAGTCTGAACACAAGGAGTTTCTAGCAGTTTACAGTTTAGTAATTCAGTAAAAATGCAATTACAGTAATGAGCACTATAGCTACTAGCTCTAGCCACTAAATGAAAGTTTTAAACAGCTAAAGGAGCAACAAGACTCCACAGAATTCTTTTAAATGCAAACAAACCAGTTATATGATACCTGACTACAACACAGAAACCTCACAAAAATGCACATAAAAGCACATATAGAACACCCACTAACAGAAAATACAACTCTCAGTATGAAAAAGCAGTTTGCAGTTAAGTAATTCAGTAAAATGCAATTACAGCAATGAAAAATACAGTTAAAACAGTATAAAACAGTACACAAATGCAGTGAAACAGTAAAAAAAGGTTTATAACAGTGCAAAATGTAGTAGATTAGCTATATAGCACAATTATAAGTGTTAAAGAAGTGCAATTTAATGAAATAAATGTAAGAAATAACGTATACTGCTCTTGCAATCTTAAAGAATTTCTGCTTTGTCCCAGTGATGAATCACCATTCCACAGCCTGGTAAATACAAGTACAGCCCCCTACAGACACAGGGTTTATATACCAGAAAGATTGGAAGAATCTAGAAGCTTGAATTACTCTTGAATTACTACCCAGTCCTACTTGTCCCTGCTCTTACAATCAATCACTTGTGTGAAAGAAGGGCACATTACTCTCAATAACAAAGAAGACAAGACACTATCAGAAGAAGATGGCTGCCAGAAATACAGGAAACTCAACAAACAAAACTACCAGGCCTGGATAACAGCAGGCCTCTATGCAGATTATGCTACCTGAGTAGAACACAGAAACCTCACAATAAATGCACAGATAGAGCACTGACAAACAGAAAATACAAGTCTCAGTATGAAAAAGCAGTTTACAGTTTAGTAATTCAGCAAAAATGCAATTACAGTAATGAACACTGTTATAGCTACCAGCTCATAGCAATTAAATAAAAGTTCTAAACAGATAAAGGAGCAAGGAGATTCTAGGGAATTCTTTTAACAGCAAACAAATCAGTTATATGATACCTGACTAGAACACAAAAACCTCACAAAATATGCACAGAAAAGCACAGTTAGAGCACTCACAAACAGAAAATACAAGTCTCAGTATGAAAAAGCAGTTTACAGTTTAGTAGTTCAGCAAAAATGCAACTACATTAATGGACACTATTACAGCTATTAGCTCTAGCCACTAAATGAAAGTTTTAAACAGATAAAGGAGCAAGGAGACGCCAGAGAATGCTTTTAACTGCAAACAAATCAGTTATAGAATACCTCACTAGAACACAGAAACTTCACCAAAAATGCCCAGAAAAGCACAGATAGAGCACTCAGAAACAGAATATATAACTGTCAGTATGAAAAAGCAGTTTACAGTTAGATAATTCAGTAAAATGCAATTACAGAAATATACAATACAGTTATAACAGTATAAAACAGTACACAAATGCAGTGAAACAGTAAAAAAGTTTTATAACAGTGCAAATATAGAAGATTAGCTGTATAGCACAATGATAAGCATTAAAGAAGTGCAACTCAATGAAATAAATGTAAGAAATAACGTATTCTGCTCTTGGAATCTTAAGGAATTTCTGTTTTGTCCCAGTGATGAATCACCAGTCCACAGCCTGGTAAATACAAACACAGCCCCCTACAGACACATGGTTTTTATACCAGAAAGGATGGAAGACTCTAGAAGCTCGAATTACTACCCAGTCCTGCTTGCCCCTGCTCTTACAAACAATCTGTCATGCTAGAGAATGTCAGGAAACCCTGTTACTCTCAATAACAAAGAAGACAAGACACTATCAGCGGAGGATGCTTCCAGAAACACAGGAAACTCAACAAACAAAACTACCTGGCCTGGATAACAGCAGGCTTCTATCTAGATTATGCTACCTGAGTAGAACACAGAAACCTCACAATAAATGCACAGAAAAGCACAGATAGAGCACTCACAAACAGAAAAAACAAGTCTTAGTATGAAAAAGCAGTTTACAGTTTAGTAATTCAGTAAAAATGCAATTACAGTAATGAACACAGCCACTAGCTCTAGCCTCTAAATGAAACATGTTATGTTGTCCTATCTCACCCTTCATTCTTACATGTGGGTTCAGAGCCAATCCTCAACTCTGACTCAGCCAATTACAGAAGCATGAAGTCTCTAAGTTGGCTCATGGCAAGGTAAGTATCCCATCATGCAGTGATATTGCTGCTTTACGAGTTCAGAAGTGCTCTTCTTGGCCATGGCTAAGTTAAACTTTTTCTGCTATGTTTTCATATATATAGCTTGTCCTTCTTAGATAGAATATAGTTGGACTGCTTTTGTTTAGATAATAATCTTAGGTGTTGTTAAATAGTTGTCACTGGTTTGTCAGCTGTTTGGCTGATGTTTTTTCCACAGGCCTGTTTTGTCGGTATCTCATAGTGGTAGTTTAGATTATTTCTACTTAGAATTTGCTGTTTCTTGTTGTTGAGCCCCTTTGTTGGCTCTTTACTAGCTTTGATAAGTGTGTATTTACATTGCAGGACTTACTATATTTTAGTCCTTTTTTTGGTATTGCTTTCTGCCTGTGTGTGTGTTTGTATAGGCTTAGGTAACTTAGTCAACTGTTTCCAAGGGCTAGGCCCATTTAAGTTAGAGGACCTAGTCCTCTACTAACCTTGCCTTTTCTATTTATAGTGTGGTGTGTTCCTTTCCCATTCTTGGCAGGGCCAGGCCCATTTAAGTTATAGGACCTAGTCCTCTCATTGGCTTTTACTACTTTTAGTCTGGTGTGGTGTGTCATTTTCTCCTCCTTCTAGTAGTTAGGGTCTGTTTTAGTTAGAGGACATAACTAATTCTTTTTTGTACTTTATAGCACATTTCTGCCTTTGCTACAGTGTGACAATTATGTCTAAGGAGTCTAAAGAGAAGGATAATACACCTTCGGATTTTAAGAAATGTCAAAAACGTACTCAGAAAATGTCCATAATGGATGGGCATGGTGTATGTGTCTACTGTTTGGGGGCCATTCACTTACACGAGACTTGTACTTTTTGTCACTCATTTAGCTCAAATGTCCTTCAAGAAAGGAAAAAAAATGATTTTGAAAGGTCTCCTGAAACCATCCTTTGAGGAAGATTTAGATAGTTCTTCTTCCTCACAATCTACAAAGTCTCCCTCTAGCCATAAAGAAAAGACTGTTAAAAGGCCATCTCCAGTGTCCTCTAATAAATCTGGACCTCCTGAGAAAATGCCAAAAACTACTAAGACTCCCACCTCATCGGCTCCACTGCCTTTGGAGCTGACTGAGGTTATTACAACTGACATGCCTATATTGGCCCCAAGAATTTCAGAGCCGAAAAAGGATTCTTTTCTTTTTCGGAGCTAGTCAACAGATATTCCACCGGTCTCCCCTACTCTGAGATCACCTATTTTTCAAAGATCTCGCTCTCCAACCCTTTCCTCCAGGTCCTCTAGGAGCCTATTGGATGAAGATGTGGAGAGGGTGGTGTGCAGAATATTGATGGTGCTGGGGCTGGCAAATTTGCTCTTGGCTCTTGCCAGGTGGCCTCAGAGCTGTCCAAATCTTTGACAGCTACTCCATTTTATCAGAGCCAGAATATTCAGTACCACCTGCAGTAGAACCTTCAGCTCTGGCATCCCACAAGGCCTTACCAGAACCACTATCTGCTCTGACACTCTTGGTGCCATCCGTAGTGTCTAGGAGCCAAAGTTCACCAGTCGGCCCTGAGGAAGATTCTCGGACCCGAGCCTCTTCGGTTATGAGTCTACCTCTTGGTGCCTCGGCTAGACAGAACTCGGCTCCTACATTGGCTTCCGTGCCAATCTCCCTGGAACCGGGGGCTACCTCTGCTTCTTTGGAACCGGTGGTGTCCTCAGAACCAGGGGAGTCAGCCTTCAAGCTGATGAGGAACGTGCTGGCCAAATCTACAGCTCTATGCAAACATGCTGATGTTCTTCCCCCAAAAGCACTGGCTTCTGTCTTGGCACCACCCTATACACAGGACAGCAGAGATCTTCAGCCTCAGGAACACCCTCTGGGTGATCCACATTCTTCCAAGACCTCCCCCGAATACCCTTCTGAGGAGCCTCCTTGGAAGAAAACATGCAAGAGGAAGCATGTAGACTCCCCTGATGAGTCTGTCACCTCTGACACTGACCTTGAGAAGTCAGAAGGGTCCCCAAGCTTGTCCTCTGATGATATCTCCTTTGCAGGTATCCTTGAGATCCTAAAACAGAGAGGCGGCTGGACTACCATCACCCCTTCTGATGAGGAGTCGGTGTACCTGAAGGCTTTTGGATCTCAACTTTCAGCCTCTTGGGTGTTTCCGCCTTTCGACGAGCTCATGGACTTGGTCAGTTGAAAGGAGTGGAATCACCTGACATGATGGAGCCAGTCCCTAGGAGGCCAAACAAGTTTTTGTCAGCCGCCAAGGAAAAAGATTTCTTGACTAAAGGTGAGCTGGTAGATGCTATGATGGTGGCAGAGAAGGAGCTTGCAGAGACATCCTCATCAGGCCATCTGCCAAAGAGTCTCAAATGATGGACAGATACGGGAAGCATGTTTTTTCTTCAGTGGCTTTTACCCTTAGATTGCTGAATTATCTTACCCATTTTAAAAAGCTTCAGAGAGAGATCTCCTGAAGGAACTTGGAGATACTCTACAAGGTACTTCAACTGCAGGGGTACCAGAAAAGGTTACCACTCAGTTATCCACCTTAAACTCCATGGTGAATTCCTCCATGAGACTGATATCATACACAGCAGATGGAGCAAATAGGGCAGTGGGTTCAGGAGTTTCCCTTAGGAAACACTCCTTGATGTGCTTGTGTAACTTTATGGAACCCTTTAAGTCTACCTTCACTAAGGCCCCTTTTGATGGTTCCTCACTTTTTGGACCAAATGTTAAGAATACACTCACCAGATGTGAGCAGGAAGAGAAAATTCTCTCTATCATTGGAGTACATTTTTCCTTCCCTTCAAGACCCTACCCTAAAGGGCAGAAAGGCGGTAAGATGTGCTTCAAGAAATCTCTGAGATTTTTCCCAGATGCACGAAGTTATTCCTTCCCCAGGGCCAGAGGAGGAGGAGATAATGGCAGATGCAGTCCTAGAAGCAGAGAGTCCCACAAAACCAGGGAGACCATGATTCCTTTCCCGGATGTCCCTATCAGTGCTCCTGAAAGGAGACCCAGCACTGCTACTCTGGAGCCAGTCCTGGGACATTTATCTTTGTACCCTGAAGCCTGGCACAACATCACAAAAGACAAGTGGATACAAAACATAATATCTAGAGAATACTCTATACCCTTTTCCTACCCACTCCTCGAACCAGAAAAATCCCGGATGTTCCACCCAATCTCAGGGATCAAACAACCATAGAAATCCAAAAGTTGCTAAACAAAAGAGTCATCCAAACCATCCCAGCAGACCAAATAGGATTCAGAACTTACTCGAGATTCTTTTTAGTACCAAAAAGAACGGGGGACTGGAGGCCCATATTGGATCTCAGCAAACTAAAAGAATCAGTCAAGAAGTCCAAGTTCTGAATGGTGACACTGCAGTCGATACTTCCCCTTTTAGGGAAAGACAATTGGATGTGCTTGATAGACCTCCAAGATGCATACTACCACATAAAAATGGACAGAGCATCGAGGAGTCACTTACGCTTCCAGCTGGGCACCAGTCACTATCAGTTTCGTGCTCTGCCCTTTCATTTCACTGCAGCCCCCAGAGTGTTCACCAAATGCATGGCAGTAGTAACGCCTCACTTGAGACGTCTTGGATTCCGAGTGTTTCCGTACCTGGATGACTGGCTCCTAACTGCCACCACCAAGCATCTACTTCAACAGGCCAGAGACATGACCCTACAAATTTGTGCTTAGCTACGTATTACAATAAACTTACAAAAATCTGCCTTGTTGCCCTATCAACATATTACCTTTATAGGCACAGAAATAGACACTGTTTTGATGATGGTTCTCCTTCCCACTGACAGAATTGCGAATCTCAAACAGATATTGCTTCTTCTTCTTCCCAAACACAAGGTCAAGGCAAAGATAGTGCTCAAACTACTGGGAACAATGGCCTCAACCATAACCCTCGTTCCCTTAGCCAGGATGCATATGAGAATTCTACAGTGGTTACTATTCTCCCATTGGTCGCTTCAGGAAATTCCTCTATCTCACCTAATCATAATAACAGAAACTTGCAAGAAGGATCTTCGTTAGTGGATTCAATCCAATGATTTAACCATCGGGAGACCATTCGTTCCACATCAACCTGTTGCTACTGTGACCATGGATGCTTCCCAGATAGGGTGGGGGGCATTACCTGGGAAAGACAGTCCAAGGCATATGGCAAGAACATGAACCCATTTGCACATCAATGTTCTAGAGATGAGAGCAGTACATCTGGCATTGCAAGCACTCCACAACTCTCTTCCTCTAGGGACGATTGCAATCCAGACAGACAATATGTCAGGGGTATGGTAGATAAACAAACAGGGAAGAACCAGATCATACCCACTTTGTTGAGAGGCTCTGAGATTTTGACAGTGGGAAATCTCTTCTCAACGCTTTCTAGTACCAATGCACATCTCAGGAAAGTCCAATTTGATAGCTGACAAGCTCAGAAGGGCAATATTGATGCCTCATGAGTGGTCTCTAAATCAGATCATAGCGGAAGAGATCTTCCGTAAATGGGGCCAGCCTTGCTGTGATCTTTTTGGCACTCCTATGAATGCCAAATGCAGCAGCTACTTTGCCCTAATCCCCTCTCAGGGTAGACACTGAGAGACGCACTTGTTCACAATTGGTCCTCGAGACTTCTTTATGCTTTTTCCCCATTTTCCCTCATATCAAAAGTCATTCAGAAAGCAAAATCCTTGGGAAGCAAGATGATTTTCATTGCTCCATGTTGGCCTTGTCAGATTTGGTTCCCCTTTCTTGGGCCTCATCTACTGGAGGATCCATGGATTCTGGACCTAGTTCCAGACCTGCTGACACATATGTTAGGAATGCTCCATCCTTCTCTCCACACCCTCAACTTAACAGCTTGGTTGCTCCACTTCTAACTTTAGTCAGGCTTCAGGATTTCACTCCAGCAGTAAAACACATTTTGATATCCTCTCATGAGGTTTCTGCCAGAAAACTATATGCTAGTAAATGGAAAAGATTTTCTTTCTGGGCACAGATCAGAAACATAGACCCCTTCACTGCCCCAATTTTGGATTTCCTTTCGGAACTCTTCCAACAAGGCTCAGCCACTACTACAATTAAAGTCCAGCTAGCAGCTATTTCCAATTTCCACTTAGGACAGCATACACCAAACTTGATGGCACATAGACTGTGTAAAGCATTTTTGAAAGGCACTTCCTTATTGAGACCTCCACTTAAAGAACCTGTCTCTCCTTGGGACTTAAACTTTGTCCTATCGCACTTAACCTCAATACCCTTTGAACCATCTCCCACATGTGATCTAAAGTTCCTCTCTTGGAAAATAATTTTTCTGGTAGCTATAACCTCAGCTAGAAGAGTTTCAGAGCTACAAGCGCTTTCAGTCAAACTGCCCTATTTGATTTTCCATAGACAGGGTTTCGCTTCAAACTATTCCATCCTTTGTCCCTAAGATTTGCTCTCAATCAAATATTAACCAATCTATTGATGTTCCAGTGTTCTTCCCTAACCATACCAACAAGGCAGAATACAAACTTCACCAACTTGATATGCATAGACAACTAAGGTTCTATCTCCACAGAACTAAAGAATTCAAGAAGTCAGATCAGGTGTTCATATCCTTTTCAGAGGCGATAAAGGGTATGCCAGTCTCTAAAATCACATTATCTAATTGGCTTTCCAATTGCTTAACTTTTATATACTCCTCCAATAACAAGGTACTCCCCTTCAAAGTTAGAGGTCACTCAACCAGGTCAGTAGCAACATCCACTGCTTTTCAAGCCAGAATTTCAATGGACAGTATTTGTGCAGCCGCGACTTGGGCAAGTTCACATACTTTTATCACTCATTACAAAGTTGATTTGGCCTCCAGGGACAGAGCTTCCTTTCGTTCCACAGTACTCAAGAGTGTATTCCCATGAGCCACCAAATAAAAAGGTGCTAGGGACGCTGTCCCATATGTAAGAATGAAGGCGAGATAGGACGACATAACATAAAGAAGTTATGCACTCACCATAATGTTCTAAGTTTGTTGTCCATCTCGCCGTTCATTCTTAAGAACCCACTCACCTACCCCCGTCCAAATAATCCTAGAGGACCTATTAGGAAAATTTTTGCTCTTTTCCTTTATGTTGGAGACTTTCACTATTGTTTCTCCTTTACCTGAGGGTACAGAATAACTATTTTCTATTATAGTCAGCAGCAGATAAGATCTGAGAATAGATACCACTGCATGATGAGATACCTACCTGGCCACGAGCCTACTTAGAGACTTCGAGCTTCTGTAATCAGCGAGTCAGAGTCAAGGATTGGCTCTGAACACACATGTAAGAATGAAGGGCGAGATGAACAACAAAAATAGAATTTATAGTGAGTAAAAAACATTTTTATTTAAACAGATAAAGGAGCAAGGAGACTCTAGAGAATGCTGTTAACTGCAAACAAATCAGTTATATGATACCTGACTAGAACACAGAAATCTCACAAAAAGTGCACAGAAAAGCACAGATAGCGCACTCACAAACAGAAAATACAACTCTCAGTATGAAAAAGCAGTTTACAGTTAAGTAATTCAGTAAAAATGCAATTACAGCAATGAAAAATATAGTTAAAGCAATATAAAAGAGTACACAAATGCAGTGAAACAGTAAAAAAAGCTTTATAACAGTGCAAAATGTAGTAGATTAGCTGCATAGCACAATTATAAGTGCTAAAGAAGTGCAATTCAATTAAATAAATGTAAGAAATAATGTATTCTGCTCTTGGAATCTTAAGGAATTTCTGCTTTCTCCCAGTGATGAATCGCCATTCCACAGCCTGGTCAATACAAGCACAGCCCCTACAGACACAGGGTTGTGTATACCAGAAAGGTTGGAAGATTCTAGAAGCTCGAATTACTCTCGAATTACTACCCAGTCCTGCTTGCCCCTGCTCTTATAATCAATCACTCACTCATGCGAGAGAAGCTCAGGAAACCCTGTTACTCTCAATAACAAAGAAGACAAGACACTATCAGAAGAAGATGGCTGCCAGAAATACAGGAATCTCAATAAACAAAACAACCAGGCCTGGATAACAGCAGGCCTCTATCCACATTATCCTACCTGAGTAGAACACGGAAACCTCACAATAAATGCACAGAAAAGCACAGACAGAGCACTCGCAAACAGAAAATACAAACCTCAGTATGAAAAAGCAGTTTACAGTTAAGTAATTCAGTACAAATGCAATTACAGCAATGAAAAATATATTTAAAACAGTATAAAACAGTACACAAATGCAGAGAAACAGTAAAAAAAGCTTTATAACAGTGCAAAATGTACTAGATTAGGAGAGCTTTTGCAAGGAAGAGTAGGCAAATATTATCAAGTCAAGATGTGCCATGCTGATAGACACCTACCCAAGAAGACTGAATGCTGTAATTAAATCAAAAGGTGCTTCAACAAAGTATTACTTTAAGGGTGTGCACATGTATGCAACCAACTTATTGTACGTTTTTTATTTTTTATATTTTTCCCCTAACATATTTGTTTTTCAATTGAATTGTACAGGTTATAGGTCACATTAAAGGTGGGAAAAGTTTTGACATGATGTATTGTGGTCTCATTTTTTTATATCACAAAAACCTGGCATTTTAACAGGGGTGTATAAACATTTTATATCCACTGTATGTATATATGGGTCTACTATGGATGATTGAAAACTCACTTGATTGAAAATGAAATTACTAGGACAACTTCACTGAAAGCTCACTTGACTGAAAACTCACTTGACTGAAACTCATTTCGTTGAAAGTTATAAATGGCCTTTTCCCCACTGTAGTGCAACCTTGGAGTTAGTATATAAAGTAAGGGGGGTGTGGGGGGCACAGCCCCCCAACATTGGGGGCTGTGAGGGGCGAAGCCCCCCTCATATCTTTGTTATATATTCTCTTTTGGAAACAGTTATTTATTGCACTTGTAAGTATCATTGTGTATAGTTTAAAATGTTTATAATATGTGGGGGGCTGTGCCCCCACCCCCCAATGTGGGGGGCTGTGCCCCCCACACCACACCTTACTTTATATACTAATTCCAGAGTCGCATTACAGTGGGGAAAAGGCCATTTATAACTTTCAACAAAATGAGTTTCAAAGAAATGAGTTTTCAGTGAAGTGAGCTTTCAGTGAAGTGGTCCTAGTAATTTAATTTTCAGTCAAGTGAGTTTTCAATCAACCATAGTAGACCCATGTGTGTGTGTGTGTGTGTGTGTGTGTGTGTGTGTGTATATATATATATATATATATATATATATATATATATATATATATATATATATAACTCAGAACAAGTTAGTGATTAAGTTCAGAATTAGTTACACAAATGTGGGTGTGAATAACAGAGTGGATGAGAGTACAGTAATGTGGTGCATGCTAGTCAGCACCCAGATGTACTAAAAGTATAATTCCACATTGTAAGATAGTAGCATAACTGTTCATGCTGTTAGGAAAATGAATTGACATAAAACTATGTATACAGTGTATGAATGTTGTAGGACCTGGCATAATATTATTGTATTCCATAATAAATTATTATGGCCATGTTACCCTTTAATGTTCAACTGCTCTGCAGCATTATGTCAGACCTTTAAACAGACCTAAATGTGACATCATTACACTGTCCATAATTGTGCATATTGTTGTGACATTTGACAAGGTGATGGCAGTACTATATTTGGACTGAGACAACACATCCTTGTTTTTATTTGATGCATTCAAGTGTAGGGTGTAGCACTGTAGGGCTTATCATCAATTCATAGCAATGAGAGCAATCACCAGAGGTGACATATTGAGTGGGAACACTGTTGTGACACTGGCATGAGATCTGCAGTTTAGTTGCCTAGATAATGCATTTTGTGTGAGTAGGCTATTTCTCGTTCAGGGCTGTGGTGTGCTTGTAAGGTTTGGGTAATCCAAAAGTGTACTAGCCGGCCTTATGTAAATGTTGTTGTTCATTCATGTCATGCTAAGTCTTCCAGGATGATAGTACTGCATCTGGATATGTTTTTAGGTTTTGTCACTTCTCTGAACTATATAACACTGTGCTATGTGATGCTAGCATGTTGCAGATGTACAAAAGTGGTAATATATTTGTGATTCCCATTCGTGGATCTGGTCAAGGATACTGGTTTGCTAACATTTGGTGATGCCAAAATGAAAGAAGTGTGCAGATTTAGATTCACAGGTTCATAGGTTAACTGTAGGGTATTGATCCAGAGAAACATTAGTAGCCCATATTGTAAGTACCCAAAGGCATGACTAATTTATACCTAGTTTTAGACTCCTTTCAATGATGGCTTCAGGGGCCAGCCCTGGGGTGTATTTACAATTGCCCATCCGTGCATCCAGGTTGTGGTTAGAGGGGGTCAGGGAGGTGCTTTGCTTTTCATCCAAAGGAAGTCTATTCTGTTAATAGGGATTCTCTGGGACATATAGCTATCTTGCCAGTAGGTCCTATTTAAGTTTTGGTAGAAGATAAGTTCACTTGAAGAGGTTTAGGATGTTACTTGTTCTGTGGATGCACAGCAGGTGACACTGGACCGGATCCTTTGAGGGTATGTAGGTTATATAGAGATTACTTCTCCAGAGTCTATAGGAAAACAGAAAAGAGACAAAGTGCTTTAAGGCTGGGTAGCTCAAGAAAGAATTGCCCTTGATTATTGTAATGAGAAAACAATGCAGTCTGTCAAGCTGAGTCATGTGCTTAGACAAGTACATGCCAAAGGGGACATTATAATCTATTAAGCACCCCTGGTGATTAAGTAAAAGGATGTCCTAACATTATTAGATAGATAATGATCAAAGGATAACTAATTGTCAGTGAAAGAACTCAGGTTCCTAATGACCAAGTCAGTTTTGGCTAAAGACATAATGCCAGTGCTGCATTTCTTGGCATGTAGTTTTAGGCTGTGCTGCAGGCACCATACTAGTCCCTCCTGAAAAATCTGGAAGTCAGATGGTGAGCTAGTGACAACTCCAGACTTGGTCAGCTACAAGCCCTTGATGTCAGTATTGATGCTGGAGAAGTAAATACAAAAGACAAGTGGCCCTGGAATTGATCACTGGAGGATGCCACAGATGAACAGCCTTTTCAAAGAAAGCATGCCTCCCAACTAATGGGCTTATCTATGCCCATTAGCCAGTTTGCTATCTAGCAGGTAACATATGAGTTAACATTTAGTTTTCTTAGCTTATTGATTATGCCAGAATGTAGGCTGTTATCAAGTGACATATATAAGATATATATATATATATATATATATATATATATATATAGAGAGAGAGAGAGAGAGATTTATAGATAGATAGACACACACACACACACACACACACACACACACACACACACACACACACACACACACACACACACACACACACGCGCACACACATGCACACACACACATAAAATAAACACATACTGATACAAACATTTGCTTAGTTGTGGCATTTATTTCCATTTTGATAACTGGGTAAGTAGCTTGGTCAGCTCACACACCTCAGCCACAACAGGGGCCCCATAGAGGAAAATGAAGAGAGTTACAGCAGTAAGCTTGAAGTGTGCTTCCAAAATAGTTATGTGCACTGCATACATAGTTTCACTAAAAGGCCTGCATTATCATATATGTAGCATATACAGAACTTATAGATATTCAAAAATGCCTTGAATTGCACGTCTGTCAGTAAAATATCTAGATGCTGTTGTTTTCAAACCACATGAATATAAACATAAATTATGTGTTACACACATACATACATACATACATATGAACATACATAGAAAAATAGTTGCTATAACTTGTCAAAACATAGGGTCATCGATGGCATGAAATTTTGGTTGCTGCACTTAATTTTTCCTGCCTTAGCAAAAAAGTGCCCCTGTAATTACCTACTGTAATATACTAGGAATGGTACTGAAACGTATGTGGGAAAATGTATCCCCTGCATTTGCCTCAACTTTCAAATGTCAATCAGTGTAAACTGACTGTACTTCAGTCATACGTTCAGGAAAGATGTGAAAGCTCAAAACATTTTACCACAATGTATGGTAGAAAAGAGTGAGATTTGGGGTTAGTATAATAAGATTGGGGGTTGATACAATGATTAAGGTGTTTGATTCATAGATGCAAGGTTCAGAGTTTGATTTTCTCCTTTGGGAAGGAAAATTGGTTAGGCTTAGAATGACCTGTTGAGAAAGCTATCCCAGTCATTAGTTATGGCTTTATACAGGTGAGAGGTTGGCATAATGGTTAAGGTTTTTTTTACCTTACATACACATGGTGCAGGGTTTGATTCTCACATGGGATAATTGGCTAGGCTTAAAATGATCCACAAGCTTAGCTAGCCTAGTACAAACTTATGTGTTGGTACGTAGTTTGCTTTATCTTCATTAATTGTTTATGTAAGAAAGACTTAAAACTCTCTCATAGTGTTCCATAACACTGAAATGTCCTTTTCTGGATTTATCAAATGCAAAATAATATTATCTGCAAACAAAGATACCTTTTTTCATAGCCATGCCATTTACATCCCTGAATTTGTGGGTCCCTTATTTTCTTTACCAGTGGCTCTAAATATTAATCAAATAAATAAGAGGAATGAAGACAGCCCTGCCTGGCTCCTCTTTCCAAACACATCTTGTCAAAGAAGAACCCACCCACCTTAATTCTTGCCTTTGTCCTTTTATATATATTCCTAATTAGCAGTATTATTCTATTAAACCATCTGTAAGATATGCCAAAAATGCCAACATAAACAAATTCTTGGCCACTCAATAATGATAGTAAAAAAAATTGTCCTACTCAAACTGGATTTTATCTAGGACACGGTTCAGAAAAAGTCAGGAACAGCACTGCTTACATTTCAGATCATGAGGAATCAGAAAAGAAACTAAAGTTAAGTAGTTGCTTCTCTTTTTATAAACTTAACAAAAGCTTTCAGTACAGTCTAACATGAATTATTCTTCACCAAATTAACCACTCCAGATATACAAAAGGAAACGTTATGCTGGTGTAACATCTATTTAAACAAAAGGTCTGAATATGCATGTCGTCAATGCATGTATGCCTGTTATCAACCTATTATAGTGGATGGACCTCAGGGCTGTATCCTAGGGCCATTCTTGCTTAACATTTTCATCAACAACTTGCACAAAAGAGAAAGCAATGCATCAAAAGAACAGTATACATATGATATGATTGATTGATGCCTTAGGTCAATTACAATCCTTCATTCAAGATACCTTTAAAACATAGAAAAGTACATATCAGAACCTCATCTATTACTAAAATGTCAAAAAAAGAAAGAAAAAGAAAATCCTGGTTATCCATAGACAAGGTACAGAGTTCAAAACTGCATCTCTAAAAACATGCCTCTAGAAAAAGTACCCCGAATTAAACTTCTAGATGTCTTCATTGACCAGGTTTAAACTTTAATCATTATTCTAACTATAATAATTCCAGTGAAGCCAGTCAGTAAAGCAAACCACAGTTTTAATCTTCAGTAACAAAAATCCACTTGGTTAAATGCTTTCATCTGATAGTTCAGACATCATCAGAAACAAGAAGAATGTTTAAAATTCAAGGCTAAAAATACAAGTAAAATGACACACCCATTCAAAATCACTAATGATGGTTAGTCATTAATTAAACACACCAGAATTAACTGAGTAAAAGCTACAGTATCTTAGGTTTTTCATGCAAACAAACCAGGTGTTATGTTGTTGTCTTTCGGCTTCTCCCGGTTAGGGGTCGCCAGAGCGGAACTCCAGTCTGCTAATGATTGGCAGTAGATTTTCATGAACACCGAGGTGCCAGCTTGACGTTCAACCTTCAATGAAGGCACGCCCATTTACGCATGTCTTTCGAACACCCACCCAACCGCAGGGAGGACATGCAGACTCCACACAGAAAGCACTCCCTGCACTCCAGCTGAGAATCGAATGGGAGAACCTCTTGCTGTGAGGCAACAACGCTTCCAATAAGCCCACATAATGCTAAAGGGTTAATGCTCATTTCAGTTCACTAGAAATAGAAATGTGTTCATTCAACCCCAGGGGGTTGGCTGCATCTAGTCTCATCTGCCATAACATTTCTTTATGAAGCATTTGGTTCTCCCAATCACCCAATAATGGTGTTACCTTAATTTGCTCAAGAATCAAGAAAATAAACTTGTTAAATTTTTCACAGCACATAGAGTGCCTTGCTAGTGCACTTTTGTTGTCTCTTTTCCTTATACTGTATTGATGCTAATCCAAAATACACATTTGAAGGACATCCAAGTAAAACCACAAAAACAGTTCAATGCCCAAACAAGTAAATAACACACCATAAGCTCACATATAAAATGAAAAATGAAAAACAAAAATATTCCACCAGTTTATTAGTTGGTTAAGCACTTTCTTCCCCATCAATCGGGGACTTCATCAGAACAAAATTCCCCCACAGGTCAACCCTTTTATCCTATACAGTTTAATTGAATATAATTAATCAAACAATTAATTAAACAATTAAATAAAAATTACCCTATCATAAATGAATATTGTTACATTCTTAAAAAATATTATTTAAAAACCATTTGTACGTGACCCAATACATACAGTAATGTTAAAAAAGCATATAAGAACTTTAAAATGTTAAAGCTTTTTTCTTTAATACAATCAGTAAAGACAAAAAATCATTTAATCCTGGTTTTATTAGTGCATTTAGCTTGACAATCCAATAAAATTCCCTAAGGTCCACATTCAATTCCCACCAACCACCTCTTGGGTTGTATTTAATAACATCAAGAATGCCAAACATAAATTTTGTAAAACAATGACAGGTAAGTGAATGTTTGAAAAGGGCATTATTAGTATTATCTTTAGCTATAGCATACAAATGTTCATATATCCTCAGATGGAATTTCCTCTCTGTTTTGCCATTGTAGTAATA
Organism: Protopterus annectens; assembly: GCF_019279795.1. Classification (NCBI taxonomy): domain Eukaryota; kingdom Metazoa; phylum Chordata; order Ceratodontiformes; family Protopteridae; genus Protopterus; species Protopterus annectens. The sequence continues at coordinate 744,759,848 of NC_056733.1, read as the reverse complement.
TGAGCATGTTTGACAGATAGCAACATAAATAATACCTTTGGTGTCACAGTTGTCTCTTTGCAAAAAATGCCTTTTTTGTTACCTGCTATGTATACCACATATTGATTAAATACAAACTGACATTGGTTACAATGACCGCACCTAGTTGTCCCTTTCAAGGACAATGTCCTGGGTGAAATGAGATGTTCTTTCAAAAATTTTAGGTTTTTCCCAGCTTTATAAATAAATTTGGGTGCTTTCCCTAAGTTATTAAAGATTTCAATATTACCTTTAAAAATAACCTGGTTTCTTTTTATAATCTCCTTAAGTTGCTGTTCTCCAGTTCCATAAGTGATGACCATGCTAGTGTTATAATCTTTCTGAGTGGAATATTGGGTGGTTTGTTTATGGATGGTTTCACCACTAGCCAACAAGGGCTTGTACCTTGAACCCCATCCTCCAATAACTTGTTCAACCACCTTTTCCAATAAACCACTTGGGTATCCTCTTACTTTAAACATTTCAGTAATAATGGATACTTCTTCCAAAAATATTTCCTTCTTTGAACACATTCTACCTGCCCTAACCAGCTGTCCTTTAAAAATGTTCTTTTTTGTGTGGAAAGGATGACAACTTTGAAAATCTAGATAGCTGTTTGAGAAGGTGTCCTTCCTATAAATTCTAGATTCAAACTTTTTTGTGATTTATCTTTAGAAATCCTTACATCTAAATAACTGATTTCCACTTCTGAACAGTTGGCAGTAAATTTAAAAAATGGGCATATCTGGTTAATATACTCAAGGAAATTTTTGAAATTAGATTTCAAATCATTCCAAAGAATAAAAATGTCATCCAGGAAACGATAGTACGTGAGCCACTTTCTTGAATAAGGACTTGGAAAAATATATTTTTTCTCCCATACATAAAGTACAAGGTTAGCATAAATGGGGACACAAGTTGCCCCCATTGCTACTCCCTGTACTGGCTTATAAAATTCTCCTTCAAATTTAAAGTAGTTGTTAAACAAAATATATTCCATTGAAGCCGTAATAAAATTAATCATAGTGTCTGAAAGACAAGTAAGTTCCCTAATGGCTTCATAAAACAAATCGTCCCTCCTTGTGGGGAATTGAAGTAAATAAATCCACAACATCTATCGTGGAGAAAATAACTTCATTATTATACCATCTATAATTAAATTTAAACAAAAAATCCCACGAATCCTTCAATAAATAATCCATATTGTGTATAGATTCTTTCAAAATTTTGTCCACAAAAGTGCACAGTGTATATGTGGAACTGTTGTGTGCAGAAATAATAACCCTAAATGAAGGTTTCTGAATACACTTGTGAACTTTAGGAATCCTGAAGGCTGTGAGAGTAAGGGGACGCTCTGTTTTTAAAAAGTTATAAAGTTCTTCTGAAATGACTTTTTGAAGTAAGGAATCTTCCAAAAAATATTGAATTTTCCTATGTGCTAACATGGTTTCGTTCCTGGATGAAATTTGATATTTCTCTGTATCTAAAAAAATCATAGTAAGTTCATTCACATAATCTATCACATTATAGAGCACCCCCCCTTTATCAGGCTTCATAATTCTATGTGTTTTATTTGTCTTCATTTATTTAATAAGGTGAATTCTTCTTTACTCAAATTGAACCATTTAGTAGAATTATATTTTTTGATTTAATTTTGAATCTCCACCTCACATGCTTTTTCGAATACCATAATTAGGGGATGCAATGGGGGTTGAAGCAACTTTTCTTTTTAAATATCTGTCTTTCACCATTATTATTAACTGCAGACTCTTTAAACATAATCTTAACATTTAGTTTTCTAGTGTAAAGTTTTAATTCTGTAATGATGTCCACTGTTTCCAATTTACAAATAGGGACAAACTTGAATCCCTTTTAGAACAAAGAAAAATATATATTATCAATGTTTAAATCTGTGTAGTTGTATATTTTAAAACCATCCAATGAAACAACTATACCACTGTGTGTCACCTGAATATTTCTTTCATTGACTATCTCATTTATCAATGGTTGTTTCTGTATCCTCCCCTGTAGTTCCCTCTGTTGTTTTGTCTAGGAACATATGTGTCCCCTAACAAAACTTTTTGTCTGTTCCTATTCTCTAAACATTCAGACCTTCTGATAGGGGGAAAGTTTGAGTTGTAATCATCAGATGATTGATCATGATCTCTCCCTTCTTGTTCTACATCAATATTCTTATGTGATGTATTGTACCTAGAATCTTGTACATCATTTGTGTTAACAGCCTCACCAGAAACATTAGATTTCTGGTGTCATTCAAAGGGGATCCAGTGCCTGTCTGCCTGGGATGACATGCTCGTCAAGCCACGCTGCTTCGCAAGGGACGGCTTGCACCTGTCAACCCTGGGATTCCGGATATTGGCTAAGGCTCTTGCCACCCCCATAGTGCCTTTTTTAGGCAAGGCTCAAATTCTAAACCTACCACCCTGGAAAACAAAAACGTGAAGAAACTAAGGGTAATGCTGCTCAATGCCAGAAGTCTAAATCTCAAAATGCACACACTCGAGGCCCTTCTCAGTATGGAGAACATCGATGTCTGTGCTGTGACTGAAACCTGGTTCAAGGCTCCTGAGAGCACCCCGGCACTATCAGGTTTCATCTCATATCATGCCCGCCCCAAAACCCAGACCACACCACAAAAGGAGGGGTGTATCCATATTCATCAAGGATACCCACACCTCCAGGTTGGTGGCTACGCAAAGCATCGGAAACCATCCAGGTGCAATTAACCATAGGCAAAACTGCTCTACAATTTGTAGCATGCTACAGGCCACCCTCTCAAACTCAGGAAACCCACACAGCCTTCCTGAAGACACTGGAGGGTATAAATGTATCACCAAACACCATCATATTGGGTGACTTCAACTACCCGAATATAGACTGGGAACATTACTCAAGCCCAAACTTTCTAGCCCAAAGGTTCCTGGAGTTCATAAATTCAAATGCCATGGAACAACTAGTCACCGTCCCACAAGAGGAGAAAATATACTAGATCTCATCATCATGAACATGGGGACAAAATGCTCCACACCGGAAGTATATCCCTCATTGGTGAGATCAGATCATAAACTAATCTCACTAGAAATCCACATCCCGCCCCACCCCAAACAAAAGACCACAGTGAAGAACTTCTCTAAAGCAAACTTCACACTACTCAAGACAGGTGTGGTATCCTTCAAGGCCCCGAGCCAATGGAAACCACAACCCAAGCTGCGGAAGCCCTTACAAATGCCTTCTATGAACACCTTCAGGACTGCATGGATCAGGCAATCCCAAATAAAACCAAGACTCTTTCCACCAAGGGCAAACGTCCAGTCTGGTGGACCCCAGCCATAAACAAACTTTACAATAAGAGGAGAAAGCTATTACATGATAGAGCAAAATCCCAAAAAGGGAAGGCATCTTTGATCAGCACTAGCAAGAAACTACGATCCCTCATAAAATCATCCAAGGCCAACTTTGAGAGAAAAATTGCCATAGATTCAAAAGACAATCATAAGGCCTTCTTCAGCTATGTCAGAAACCTGGGTGGAAACTCCCAGATATGCTCAGAATTAGTCCAAAATGATACAAAAATCACTGAACCCACAGACATTGCCAACATACTGGCAGACAGGTTCAGCGCAAACTTCACCCCTCTCCCCAAAAGGAGAGATAACTATCCCAACTGAGAGTTGCCTCCCAGACATCTCAAATGCACAGGTGAAAGCTGCTCTCTCTAAAGCTAAAAACACAGCATCAATGGGACCGGATGGGGTCCCCGGCTGTGTGCTACATGAACTCAATGAAGAACTAAACCCGCACATAAGGCAGCTGTTTAATCTTAGCCTCACCACAGGATATGTGCCCAATGAGTGGCGTACGGCAACTGTGGTCCCACTCCACAAAGGCGGTGCCTCTACGGACCCTGGTAATTACCCCATAAGCTTAACAAGCCTGGTCTGCAAAGCTATGGAGAGGATCATAATGGAACTCATAAACAAGGACATAGGGGACTTGCAGACCTTGGACCCAACCCAGTTTGGCTTTGTCAAGGGCAGATCTTGCCTTTTGAACTTGGTCGACTTCTTCAAACAGTCACCAAGGCCATTGATGAGGAAAGGCAGTCCATACAGCCTACCTTGACCTTGCAAAGCTTTCGACACAATACCCCACTCGGGTATTATAGAGAAACTTACCAGCTTAAATGTAAACCCATATGTCACAAGATGGGTTGCAAACTGGCTAAAGGACAGAACCCACAGGGTTAGAGTTGCTGGAGCCATGTCAGACTCCAAGCCGGTTGCAAGTGGAGTCCCACAGGGCTCAGTCCTTGGCCCCCTATTGTTCGGCATCTACTTCTCAGAAGTACAGCAAACATAGGAGGACTATGGCTGACAAAGTTTGCGGATGACTGCAAACTGGGTGCCATAGTGGATAGTACATTGGACACAGACATCCTTCAGAGAGGTCTCACGGAAACAGATAGCTGGTGCCAGAGCCATGGCCTGAAGTTAAACTCAAAAAAGTGTATAGTCATACCCTTCGGGAAAAGGTAACCCCAAGCTACCATATAGGTGGCAACCCACTAAGCACAGAAGAGGTTATCAGGGACCTGGGGACCCAGGTTGACAGTGGCCTCTTTGATGCTCACGTTGCTAAAGTGGTTCGAAAGACCTTCTACATTGCCCACCTGATCATGAAGGGATTCACATCCAGATCAAGTGAGGTCATTGTTCCCCTGTACTCTTCACTTATCAGACCAATGATCGAGTACAATGCCCCATTCGGGATGTATCTCACCCGACACCTGCAGCAATTGGAGAGACCCCAAAAGTTCCTCACCAAAAGGATAAAGGGACTCCAAAACCTGTCATATGCTGCCAGACTGAAGAAACTCCAACTCTATTCAGTTGCATACCGTCTGCTCAGAGGTGACCTGTGCCTGACATACAAGGCCATGACCAACCCGGAATTAATGGACATGCTCCACCTCAAAAAATTCAAATCCACCAAAACCACTAGAGCAAGAGACTTAAACCTTAGCACGGATATAAATAGGACGTGCTGGAGTGATAGATTTATCAACCAGAGACTCCCCATGCTGTGGAATAAAATCCCGGTCCATGTGAGGCAGAGCACCTCGCTGGCTCTGTTCAAGAGAAATCTTGACCGGTGGATGGGAGATCGTAGGTTTATCCCGGGAATCATCTCTGTGTCACTACTGGACAGAGGCACAACAAACTAATGGGCACAGTATTTCTAACATAAGGGGCGGTGTAAGCCACATAACTTTGGGCTAGGCTTATAAATGCCCTAGGGCAGTTAGCCTAGTATAAACCTATGAACCTATGAACCTAAATAGGAAATGGGTACACATTTTTCTTAACATAGTCATTGTCATCTCTTAAAAGTTTTTTCTTTTTGCAGTCCAAGTTTACTTTTACACTGTAATCAACCTTTTCAAATATTTTATCATACTGCACCATATTAAATTTGAATAATAAATCATTCACAAGCTTCATATTCATTATTCCCTGCACTCCAGCAAAGAATCGAACAGGATAACCTCTTGCTGTGAGGCAACAACGCTTCCAATAAGCCCACATAATGCTAAAGGGTTAATGCTCGTTTCAGTTCACTAGAAATAGAAATGTGTTCATTCAACCCAGGGGGTTGGCTGCATCTAGTCTCATCTGCCACAACATTTCTTTATGAAGCAGTTGGTTCTCCCAATCACCCGATAATGGTGTTACCTTAATTTGCTCAAGAATCAAGAAAATAAACTTGTTAAATTTTGCACAGCACATAGAGTGCCTTGCTAGGGCACTTTTGTTGTCTCTTTTCCTTATACTGTATTGATGCTGGTAGATTCTTTGCTTCAAGCTATTATAAGTCTTACCAACATAAAACGCACAACATGTAGCAAGGTACATCATTTTCTGAGATCTACAATCCAAATGTGTTGCTGCATCCCATAAAGTAATGTTGTTCAAAACTGCACCCTGCTTGTTTACATTAATATAAGAGCAATAAGCACACTGTTGGCACTTCCTAGTTGTGGAACACTGAGCGTTTCTTCCAAAACCACTTTGACATTTTACTTATTCTTATATGTGAATATTGGTAAATATTTAAATAAATGACAAATGTTGCTGGCAGATTGCAGCAACATCCAGTTTCTGTTTATAATCTTTTCAATTGCCTTAGCATCTGTTGTGTAGTACATCACCATATTGTTACCTGAAAAAGTATTAGCTGTATTCATCTCAGTGTTATGTACCATATTTATCATATTATGTTTAATAATTGGTGTAAACCTATCCTGTCTCCCAATCCAAACTTTGTAAGCAATTTTCTCCAAAAGGTCAAGGTGGTAGCCCCGATCATTAAACATGTTTTTAATCAATAAAAATTCCTCTATACAATCTGAACATTCAGATGTAAGACATGATGCACAAATTAACTGATGTTTTACTACTCCTTTTTTCTGATGCATTGGATGACAACTTGTATAGTGTAGGTATGTATTACAATGTGTAGGTTTCCTAAACACTCTTGTAGTGAGTGTGCTGCCCCCTTTGTTCAAAAATAAAATATCCAAATAATTTATAACCTTGTTATCCATTTTATGGGAAAATTTCAAAAAATTCGAACTGTTTTGCATAAATTCAATAAAAATACCTAATTGTTCTGTAGTGCCTGTCCATACAAAAAATAAATCATACAAAAATCTAAAATATACCAGGCAATACTTGTATAACAGTGACTGAAATAATACATTCGGTTCCCACCAAAGCATAACTGTGTTGGCAAAAAGGGGAGCGCATGCTGCACCCATGGCAACACCCTGATTCTGTTTATAAAATTCACCCTCAAATAATAAAAAAATATTATTTAGGACCAAATCCATAAAATTACACATAATTTCCTTGTCACCATTGTGAAGTTTACTATACTGAAATACTATATATTGAACGAGCTCAGACCAGTCTCTTGTGGAATTACTGTAAAGAGACTTTGTACATCACAAGTCACCAACTTCATGTAATCTGGAATAACAACAGATTGTAACTTGTTCAACAGGTCCCAAGAGTCCTTTATGATATGTGGAAACCTGTCTAATAAATGCTTAAGTTTCCTGTCCATAAACTTAGCTAGAGGTTCAGTCATCGATCCCCTTGCAGCAACAATTGAACGCAAGGGTGGATCTTCCATACTGGAATGTATCTTAGGGATACCAAAAAGTTTTGGAAGAATTGAATTTTCCACCCTAAGATAGTCATAGAGGGGCTTCGAAATGGAGTCAAATAAAAGTTTCCAAACACCATATGCACGCTCTCCCTCAACGTACGCTAAAGACACTCCAGTTAAGTCACAAAAAAAGTTCTTCTTTGTTCATATATATAAAACAACTCAGCTGATAGCTGGTAAGATGAAAAGTACAGTCCAATAAAGGATCCAAGGTTTAAACGAGAACTCAGTTTTATTTGGAAAACAGACAAAAAGTGAGCGCTTTCGCCAAAAGGCTTCTTCAGACTAATACAATGGCACTCCTGTTAGTCCATTTAAATATTGCTTCCTCTTTGGCTATTGGTTAGAAGCTTTGCTTAACATCTGATTGTGTAAAAAGCATATGTAAAGCTATCAACATATTATTATAGTTGCGCAAAACACTGTTTTAAAAACATTCCTATAAGCTTTTTGAGCAAAGCAACCCTTATATAAAAAAACACATACTTTTAAAACAATTGATATTAACACATGTATAAAACAAAACAAATAAAGAGCCATTCGTTAAAAATTCTTGCTAAAGTGCATAATACTTGAAAATATATATATATTTTTTTATTATTTTAACCTAGCTAAAAATGAATAAAATATTTATAAAAAACATTATACCTAAATACAATAGCAATAACCTGCTATTTAGGTCTAAAAACCTTCCTATTCCTTAATATAGGTCTAATCTGTACCTTATCGTTCAAGCCTGGTGGTACATCTGCTTTTAACCTGATGATCCATCTCATTTCATGTTCCAGTGTCATATTAATGACATCTCCTCCTCTAAAACCATTATATACCTTCTGTAATACATGGAACTTAAAAGTATGTTGTGTTCCCAAAGCCTGATAGTGTTTGGCTAGGGCATTAACATCTGAGCCTATTCTTATATTGTAGTTATGTTCCCTAATGCGGTCTTTCAGGGTCCGGTTAGTTTGACCTACATAAAACGATGCACATGAAACACACCTCGCTATATAAACTACATTAATACTGTTACAATTAGTCTCAGTATTAAAATAAAACTTTTGATTTGTTACTGGATGAATAAAAACCGTTTCTTTACTTATATATACACAGTGGTTACATGCACCACATGGCACAGTATTCCTAACTATATTATTTGACTCTTCATGAGGTTTCATCTTTTTAGGTACACACAATAACCTTTTCAAATTGGGCTTGTTTTTAAAGGCAAAACTTGGTTTTGGTCCTGCCAATTCCCTGATCTCCTTATCAGAGGTCAAAATGTCCCAGTGTTTACTATATAGTTCCTTCAGCTTCTTTGTGTCCCTTGTATAATTCAATACAGGTCTTACTATTCCTTTAGTTAAATGTATAGTACTTTCATTGTTTCTATCTGCCTCTAAAAAATATGGTCTAGCCCTTCAAGCTTTCAAGAATAAATTAACTTCTGATATCACATTTTCAATCAGACTTATTTCATACCAATGAATTTCTCTTAACTCTGCTACTTCACATATATATTTATCTTCAATTGGATTATATCTAGAGGCTCTCAAGAACTGGCCTTTCAGAATGTTATGAAAGACATGACCAGGATGCATACTATTTTGATGGAGCAAGGTGTTCCTATGGCACAATTTCCTGTGGATGGATGTATTCAATAGACCATTTTCAAGCCTAGTTATTTCTACATCTAAAAAAGAAATACAGGTATCTGAATGGTTAAGAGTAAATTTCAAAAAACTGGTGGACGTGTTCAAATAATCCACAAAAGTGTATAGTTGTTCAACATCTCCATACCACAGAAAAAACAAATCGTCTACAAATCTGCGATAAAACCTCACAAAATGCTTAAAAAAGTCAGATTTATACAATATCTCATCCTCCCATGCTGCCATTACCAAGTTGGTGTAGCTATTGGCACGCCATCTCTCTGGAGAAAAATCTCCTCTCCAAAAACAAAAATATTATTGCTTAAAATAGTCTCAAGGTACAAGGTTATGAGATCTATTTTGGTAGGTAGAAAGCTTGAATGAGCGATTAAATAATTTCTTATATAAACAATACCCAATTGATTCGGAATCATGGTAAATAGACTAACCACATCCAAAGTAACAAACAAAAGCTCAGTATTCCTATTCAAGTTTCTAGTGTTTGTATACAAGTCAAGCATAAATTGCTTACTATCTTTCAAAATGGTGCTATTCCTGTCCACCAAAGGTCTTAGGGTTGCTTCTGTGTATATAGACAGAGGTTCAGTAACCCATCCCTGTCCCGCCACGATGGGCCTCATGGGCGGATTTGTGTTAGACTTGTGTATCTTCGGTAGGCCCTGAATCAGTGGCAATCTAGGGTTATTAACCTTAAAGTACATGTATAATTCATCTGTTATGCTGAAAGCCATAACCAGGTCATCTAACATACGGTGCACTTCAAGTATCTTCTGCTTAACTACTTCCATATTGACTTTGAGATAAAAAGTCTCATCACTTAAAAGACTATGCATTCTATATTCATAATCAGATGTATCCATCAGAACGATAGGACCGCCCTTGTCTGCTGGCCTGATGGTTAAAGTAATATCATTCTTAAGTGTCCTTAGTGCACATCTCTGTTTATAATTTAAGTTTTGACCATGGTTAGTGTGCTTATGTGTCAAAAAATGTTGATGTGTTTCATCCTCTAATACTCTCCCAAATACCTCTAATGATGGACATAAAGGAGGTATATAAACACTGTTAGTGCGAAAACTAATAGGGTCATTCTCACTACTACATGCTCCAAAATTCGCTTTAAGCTGTAGGTTTCTTGTAAATAATTTAACATTAATGATTGAGTCCACTACATCGTCCCTGCTGGTGGGTATAAAACTTAAACCCCTATTTAACAATTGTACTTCTGCTTCATTTAAAATCTTGCTAGATAAATTCACTATCAGCGTGGAACCCTTTCCCACATTTTTTTCAGAGTAGGGCCCTGATATTCCTCGAACGATCCCTTTCTCTTGTGTCTTCCTCTGCTGGCAGATCTTCTCCCTGTTGGGCCCTTGTCTTGAACTATGGGGAAAGGGGTATAGTTGTTCTCATTATGTAAAATGATGGCATTAATGCCTGTTAATAGCTTAGGTCTCACTACAGTCTCAGTCATAGCTGTTGTTTCACAATTGACATTTGTTACTTCTGAAGTAGCTACGATGCCTTCCTGTTGTAATGGGGTATGTTCTCTATTCACTTCTGTGTCTATATTAATAACATTATTGTGTGATGTAACCTCCATGGTTTGCGGTAGCAAAACCTGTTTATCAGCTATGCCTAGGGCCGGCCTCAGTTCACTCCTACTGGTGCTTCCCCTGTTTGTGTCAACACTGACAGTTTGTTTCCAGGTTGGATTTATACCATGGGACATATTAGAATTTCTATTGATATTCTCATTATGAGCCTGTTCTCTAGGCCACATAAACACATTGTTATTCTTAAAATCCCTGACATCTCTTGCTATTTTTATCTTTTTCTGCTCTATTAGCCGTTTTTCTAAAAGCATTATATCATCCAACACCCGTTCAATTCTATTGCATGTAATAGCTGTATCATACTTCATTCTTAAATCATCATAACTACTATTGACACGCTCTTTCAAATCATTTTCCTCTGGTGCATGATATTCTATAAGTAAACGCATATAACTGTAACTTAAATTAATGTTTAATTGCTGCCATTTGTATAAGAGTTCGGGAAATCTATTTCCCGAAGTGGGCATTTTAAGAATGCGTAGCCCACGCGGTATTATCTTCTTAAACAAACAGGCTTCAAAGTACATTCTCTGTACCTGCAGTCTTTTTAACTTGATAAAGTTCGCTTCAAAGTCCTGTATGTCTTTTGAAAAATCCATTGAGATGTTTGCCATTCCGACGTTATCCCCTGTTTCAATACTCGGTGTAAAGTCTATTAATACATTGTCCTCACCGGTTAAACAAGCTTTGAAGCGTCGCATACCCTTGCTAGTTTCTTCTCTCTCAACAGGTACCGGTACGTACGCTAGTTCCACGTTGGAGTCGTCAATATTAGCCATGTTTCGAGAGTGCCGTACAAAAAAGTAAAAGTAAATAATACACCCAACAGCAACAAGTAAGACAGCACTCCAACGGATCCTTTATTGGACTGTATTTTTCATCTTACCAGCTATCAGCTGAGTTGCTTTACATATACGAACAAAGAAGAACTTGTTTTTGTGACTTAATTGGAGTGTCTTTAGCGTACGTTGAGGGAGAGCGTGCATATGGTGTTTGGATACTTTTGTGTTTTATTCCGACACGTTATTCCCTCATTCCGTTGGAGTGCTGTACTACTTGTTGCTGTTGGGTGTATTATTTACTTTTACTTTTTTGTATGGCACTCTCGGAACATGGCTAATATTGACGACTCCAACGTGGAATTAGCGTACGTACCGGTACCAGTCGAGAGAGAAGAAACTAGCAAGGGTATGCGACGATTCAAAGCTTGTCTAACCGGTGAGGACAATGTGCTTATAGACTTCACACCGAGCATTGAAACAGGGGATAATCCCGGGATGGCGAACAACTCAATGGACTTTTCAAGAGATATACAGGACTTTGAAGCGAACTTTATAAAGTTAAAAAGACTACAGGTACAGAGAATGTACTTTGAAGCCTGTTTGTTTAAGAAGATAATACCGCGTGGCTTACGCATTCTTAAAATGCCCACTTCGGGAAATAGATTTCCCGAACTCTTATACAAATGGCAGCAATTAAATATTAATTTAAGCTACAGTTACATGCGTTTACTTATAGAATATCATGCACCCGAGGAAAGTGATTTGAAAGAGCGTGTTAATATTAGCTATGACAATTTAAGAATGAAGTATGATACAGCTATAACAAGCAATAGAATTGAACGGGTGTTGGATGATGTAATGCTCTTGGAAAAACGACTAATAGAGCAGAAAAAGATAAAAATAGCTAGAGATGTCAGAGATTTTAAGAACAATAATGTATTTATGTGGCCTAGAGAACAGGCTCATAATGAGAATATCAATAGAAATTCTAATATGTCCCATGGTATAAATCCAACCTGGAAACAAACTGTCAGTGTTGACACAAACAGGGGAAGCACCAGTAGGAGTGAACTGAGGCCGGCCCTAGGCATAGCTGATAAACAGGTTTTGCTACCGCAAACCATGGAGGTTACATCACACAATAATGTTATTAATATAGACACAGAAGTGAATAGAGAACATACCCCATTACAACAGGAAGGCATCGTAGCTACTTCAGAAGTAACAAATGTTAATTGTGAAACAACAGCTATGACTGAGACTGTAGTGAGACCCAAGCTATTAACAGGTAGTAATGCCATCATTTTACATAAAGAGAACAACTATATCCCTTTCCCCATAGTTCAAGACAAGGGCCCAACAGGGAGAAGATCTGTCAGCAGAGGAAGACACAAGAGAAAGGGATCGTTCGAGGAATATCAGGGCCCTACTCTGAAAAAAATGTGGGAAAGGGTCCCACGCTGATAGTGAATTTATCTAGCAAGATTTTAAATGAAGCAGAAGTACAACTGTTAAATAGGGGTTTAAGTTTTATACCCACCAGCAGGGACGATGTAGTGGACTCAATCATTAATGTTAAATTATTTACAAGAAACCTACAGCTTAAAGCGAATTTTGGAGCATGTAGTAGTGAGAATAACCCTATTAGTTTTCGCACAAATAGTGTTTATATACCTCCTTTATGTCCATCATTAGAGGTATTTGGGAGAGTATTAGAGGATGAAACACATCAACATTTTTTGACACATAAGCACACTAACCATGGTCAAAACTTAAATTACAAACAGAGATGTGCACTAAGGACACTTAAGAATGATATTACTTTAACCATCAGGCCAGCAGACAAGGGCGGTCCTATCGTTCTGATGGATACATCTGATTATGAATATAGAATGCATAGTCTGTTAAGTGATGAGACTTTTTATCTCAAAGTCAATATGGAAGTAGTTAAGCAGAAGATACTTGAAGTGCACCGCATGTTAGATGACCTGGTTATGACTTTCAGCATAAATGATGAATTATATATGTACTTTAAGGTTAATAACCCTAGATTGCCACTGATTCAGGGCCTACCGAAGATACACAAGTCTAACACAACCCCATGAGGCCCATCGTATGGACAGGGATGGGTTACTGAACCTCTGTCTATATACACAGAAGCAACTCTAAGACCTTTGGTGGACAGAAATAGCACCATTTTGAAAGATAGTAAGCAATTTATGCTTGACTTGTATACAAACACTAGAAACTTGAATAGGAATACTGAGCTTTTGTTTGTTACTTTGGATGTGGTTAGTCTATTTACCATGATTCCGAATCAATTGGGTATTGTTTATATAAGAAATTATTTAATCGCTCATTCAAGCTTTCTACCTACCAAAATAGATCTCATAACCTTGTACCTTGAGACTATTTTAAGCAATAATATTTTTGTTTTTGGAGAGGAGATTTTTCTCCAGAGAGATGGCGTAGCTATGGGCACTTCGTGTGCCAATAGCTACGCCAACTTGGTAATGGCAGCATGGGAGGATGAGATATTGTATAAATCTGACTTTTTTAAGCATTTTGTGAGGTTTTATCGCAGATTTGTAGACGATTTGTTTTTTCTGTGGTATGGTAATGTTGAACAACTATACACTTTTGTGGATTATTTGAACACGTCCACCAGCTTTTTGAAATTTACTCTTAACCATTCAGATACCTGTATTTCTTTTTTAGATGTAGAAATAACTAGGCTTGAAAATGGTCTATTGAATACATCCATCCACAGGAAATTGTGCCATAGGAACACCTTGCTCCATCAAAATAGCATGCATCCTGGTCACGTCTTTCATAACATTCTGAAAGGCCAGTTCTTGAGAGCCTCTAGATATAATCCAATTGAAGATAAATATATATGTGAAGTAGCAGAGTTAAGAGAGAAATTCATTGAAAGGGGGTATGAAATAAGTCTGATTGAAAAGGTGATATCAGAAGTCAATTTATTGCGAACCAGTACGGCTAGACCATATTTTTTAGAGGCAGATAGAAACAATGAAAATACTATACATTTAACTAAAGGAATAGTAAGACCTGTATTGAATTATACAAGGGACACAAAGAAGCTGAAGGAACTATATAGTAAACACTGGGACATTTTGACCTCTGATAAGGAGATCAGGGAATTGGCAGGACCAAAACCAAGTTTTGCCTTTAAAAACAAGCCCAATTTGAAAAGGTTATTGTGTGTACCTAAAAAGATGAAACCTAATGAAGAGTCAAATAATATAGTTAGGAATACTGTGCCATGTGGTGCATGTAACCACTGTGTATATATAAGTAAAGAAACGGTTTTTATTCATCCAGTAACAAATCAAAAGTTTTATTTTAATACTGAGACTAATTGTAACAGTATTAATGTGGTTTATATAGCGAGGTGTGTTTCATGTGCATCGTTTTATGTAGGTAAGACTAACCGGACCCTGAAAGACCGCATTAGGGAACATAACTACAATATAAGAATAGGCTCAGATGTTAATGCTCTAGCCAAACACCATCAGGCTTTGGGAACACAACATACTTTTAAGTTCCATGTATTACAGAAGGTATATAATGGTTTTAGAGGAGGAGATGTCATTAATATGACACTGGAACATGAAATGAGATGGATCATCAGGTTAAAAGCAGATGTACCACCAGGCTTGAACGATAAGGTACAGATTAGACCTATATTAAGGAATAGGAAGGTTTTTAGACCTAAATAGCAGGTTACTGCTATTGTATTTAGGTACAATGCTCTTTATAAATATTTTATTCATTTTTAGCTAGGTTAAATTATAAATATAAAAATATATATATATATTTTTAAGTATTATGTACTTAGCAAGAATTTTTAACGAATGGCTCTTTATTTGTTTTGTTTTATACATGTGTTAATATCAATTGTTTTAAAAGTATGTGTTTTTTATATGAGGGTTGCTTTTGCTCAAAAGCTCATAGGAATGTTTTAAAACAGTGTTTTGCGCAACTATAATAATATGTGGATAGCTTTACATATGCGTTTTACACAATCAGATGTTAAGCAAAGCTTCTAACCAATAGTCAAAGAGGAAGCAATATTTAAATGGACTAACAGGAATGTCATTGTATTAGTCTGAAGAAGCCTTTTGGCGAAAGCGCTCACTTTTTGTCTGTTTTCCAAATAAAACTGAGTTCTCGTTTAAACCTTGGATCCTTTATTGGACTGTATTTTTCATCTTACCAGCTATCAGCTGAGTTGCTTTACATATACGAACAAAGAAGAACTTGTTTTTGTGACTTAATTGGAGTGTCTTTAGCGTACGTTGAGGGAGAGCGTGCATATGGTGTTTGGATACTTTTGTGTTTTATTCCGACACGTTATTCCCTCATTCCGTTGGAGTGCTGTACTACTTGTTGCTGTTGGGTGTATTATTCAAATAAAAGTTTGTTCAATGCTACCTAGATGGATCTGTATGCTAAATTAACTTCATTTAGGGAAACTATCCCATAAACTGTGGTATCATTCAACAAGTTCAGCATATGACCACAATAATCATCTGATTCCATAATCACCAACCCTCCTCCTTTATCCGGCTTCATGTTCCAGATTCTGTTGTTTTGCCTAAGTTCTTTCAGCAACTGAGTCTCTTCATTAGTAAGATTGTAGAATCTTTATGCTTTGTTCCCTAAAACTGTTCTTATTTCCCTCTCACACTGCCTTTCAAATATACTAATGACAAGATGCAGTGGAGAGCTGAAGGTACTACTTCTTTTACAGTCATTAGTTTCAGGTGCTTCTGCTCTCCCACCGTCAAACATAACCTTCAGATTTAATTTCCAGCTAAACATTTTCAGGTCAAGCACAGAGTCTTCAACCCGGGCTCTAGTCGCAGGGATAAATTTGAAACCTTTTAAGAATAATTTATGGTGTTGAGGCCCTATAACACAAACAAATGTCTGTATGTAATTTGTATATCATAATTTCATAAATGTCTACCCTTGAAGAATACAACTGTGTTACACTGACATAATGATTAACAGTTCTGTATTACACTTGTATACAATATGTATTTCTGTATGGGTAAGAAGAGCCTACTTTTAAATGACTGAAAAGGTAGTAATTACTCAGTATCCTTATACCTGTAAGTAAAATACAGCCTACAATGTTATTTATTTGTTTGTTTGTGTGTTTCTTATTTGTTGTATTTGTGTTTGTCTATCTATTTAGTATTCACTGTAATATAAATCACACTCAGATCCCACTTGGGCCATTTAAGAATTTTTCCCAGAGACAGCAGCCATAAACACAATTTTTGAACCAGTTATCAACTGGCAACTTATAAAGCTCCAAACTGTGGCTCTTCATACTTGGATTGGTAAGGAGTCCCACAGTCTTCAGGCCTTGTAATGAAAACAGGAACGCTTAAAAGATGTTCTAGTTCTAGTCTCAGATAGACTGAAAACATGTTAGTAAGTACTTCATGATTAGAAAAGGAAGTGTCCAGTATAGCTGCTAGGATCTCATATTTTTAAGCATTTAATAGACTGTATCCAGTAGCGACTACTGACAAGTGCTTCAATAGTTTCCTGTATCTGATATGTTTAGGGTCTGATACCTGTCTACTGAAAGTTTTTGGATTTGTTCCAGTTTATTTAGTTGTGATATTGTCCATAACTTTTTTTTCTTTTTTAAGTCTATTTATGGGCAAATTCAGGCCAATTAAGCCAAACCCCACTAGCTGTGGACATGCATATTTTAGCCTTCTTATGGTATCATCAGCACAGCATAAGTGGAATGTTTGTCTAACCTTTAGAAACACACGGTTATAGTACCCAGTTGATATCCATAATCATTAGGGTGTCTGCAAAATATCCCAACCAACAGCTGGGTACAACAATCCTGTGTTTCTGAAAGTTAGGCAAACATTCCACTTATGCTGTGCTGATGATGCCATAAGAGGGCTGAAACATGCATGTCCACAGCTAGTGGGGTTTGGCTTTACTGGCCTGGATTTGTCCATAAATAAACTTAAAAAAAGTCATGGACATTCAGTATTGCTATATAGCTAAAACACCTGATGGCTTAAAGGGTCATTTTCATATATCCCATGTTGCCTGTAATACAAGAGGTTTAAGAAATCACACAGTGGAAAGTTTAGCCTTGCTGGATTTTTCTTTTGGTTTTTACTGATTGTTTTTTCTGTGTGACCTTTTCACTCACTGTTTTAATGTATGAAAGAAGGAAAAAGATCCTCAGTGCTCTATAACAGGCACAACTGCCGAGATGCATAGAGGGATTAACATTATTTCCCTGCTGGAAACACACTTCAGTATATCGCTTATTAGGCCATAGTATCTTCTCCCATCAGATTTGGTATGACCTTTAAATTTTAGACATCAATCCACTTAGACCCCAAATCCATAACGAGTAACTTCCGTTATAATTTCATTATCCAAAGCATATGACTATCCACTGTTGTGGGAGTCAAATTGCCTTGCCATGCCCTTTTTAACATTTAATCTCATGCATTTAGAAAAGGACCATTGAATGATTGTGTGTAATTAAGTTTGAAGTATATATTGCTAATTAATTTTCTTATTAAGGTGGACATTTAAACATTAGTAGGTCAAACAGTAACGGCCTAGAACTGATCCCTGTGGAACATTCACACTAATACCTTGTTTTTTCCGAAACTATTTTTGAGTTTAATAATACATGTTCTATCTAATAGCCAGTTTGCCACGTTTTACTATGTAGGGGTTGATTGTTTGCTTAGTCATTATACTTAACAGAACATCATGAGATACAGAACGGCTTAGCAAAGTTCAGGTAGATTACATTAGCTGCAAGACTGCAGTACAGGGTGTTAGTAATGTTGTCATAAAAATTAATTAGGTTAGTTAAATAAGAGTACCCTGCAAGGAAACCAAGCTGAAATATGTCAATATAATGTTTCTATACCTCCATATGCTCAAAACCTTTACCTAAAATACAAGTCAGACTAAATGGCCTGAAGTTTTATATTTATTTATTTGGCAATGTTTCCTGCACCCCATTAATGTCCTTTCAGTGCCTACTTAATTATTTAAACACCAGGGCTGCACAATCTTAGGTGAAATGTTGTATCACCTTTCCCAAGCCTGTGTGAGATCATCATGAGAAAAAACCTGTCTGATTTTGCCTGTACTTTATTAAATTAATTCTGATAACAGTCAACATTACTATTGTCAGTTATTCAACTGAGAACCTTTCAGGGATTGTGAGAGTATAACATATTTTGTGTGTGATTGCATGAAACATTTTCTCTCTCCTTTTAAAGGTTCTAGAAATGAATAGTGTAATACTTGCGTCTTCTGATGTGTTTCAAAGACATTTCACATTTCTTTTCCTCTGATCAGTATTCTACATTGCACTTTTGTCCCTGCGGTTATAAGGTAGCTTGTTCAACCATCTTTGTTGAGATGGCTCACTTCATTTCCTTCAGTATCTGCCATGCATCATTGAGTGACAGTCTTAGTAAAGACATCAGTGTTGAAGACTTAAGTGTTTTGCCTACCTGTGCTTTTTAACTCTCATGAAGGACAAAAAGATGCAAGCTAGGCTTCCTGTAGTTGTTGTTTTCCAGTTTAATGATTCTATAAAGTGACCAAATATTTTAATTATTAGGTCAGTTGTTTCAGATATGGTTAGATGAGTCTTTGAAGTCTGATAAGCAGTCCTCCCACTCTCTGACTTGTGAAGCTTGAACACTTCTCTTTTCTTGCATGTCACTTTTACATTTATACAGCCTTTCAGGAAGAGCCACTGGAGTTACAGAGCAGATCAAAGTATTTCAGTCTCAGGATATCTGGCAAGAAAGCTTCCCACTTGCTATAGTTTTATCATTTTTGTAGGTTTTAAGATATGGTACTAAATAAAACTGTATCTTGTTCTCTCCAAAGACCATGTCTGTGTCAGGTGTCACTTGGATTTGTAGGGTGGATGATGTATGTCATAGAACAATGTTTGGAAAAATAGCATTTCTGTTCAAATTACCCAGTTATCCACTTCCCCTCTTGTTAAAAGTTGATTTGATTATTTATTGATTATTTATTGTAATAAACTAATTAATTTTTAGCTTTGCTATTTGCTACCTTGTATTCTGTCTGCCTTTTCACTGCAACATACATTATTCTGAGTTCAGCATCTCTGCAACTTGCTCGAGTGTTGCTTATTTAATTCGCTATCTCTGTGTTGTGTCTAGCATCATAACATAGGCAAGCTTTACTCAATATTCTGCATCAGTAGGGTATTTATTTAGCAGCTTTTCAATGTAAATGCATTTATTTGTACAAATCTCTGCACTGCAGAAAAAAAAACAGAAAATAAGTGCTACATGCATGTGTTTTGAGATTGGAGGAAATATCTACTGTAACTTGTAGCAGGATTAAAACAACAAGCAGTGCATTTACAGTTCATAGTTATTTATTGTGCTGTCTGGCAATTTAAAACAGAGCCAACTTTAATTTGGGACAGCTGTGCATTCTGCATATACTTTCCAGAACAAAATGTAGCCATGTGTTGAAAATATGCTTTACTTCCAATCCAGACTTCTGTTTGGCTTTGGTACTTGAGAAGAGTAGTTTTAATGACCTAAGAATGTCCATGTGTTTTCACATGTGGGACTCATCCCAGCTGTGGCTTAGCAGCATGTTGGTGTATATAATGCATTTATGATGCTGTTGTGGAGAAAGGCAAACGGAACTCCTCAGATCAGTGGGTCTGACAGCTATTGTAAATTAGTTATGCCAAGTATGCAATAACATGTACTGCGGTGTGCAATTATAAGGCAGCACTTGCATTCTTAGTCTGTGATGTTCTTCATAGCACTTCACAATGTGCTTGAGTTGCTTACTGAAAGAACGAAAGAATGAATGAATGAATGAATGGAGTGATCATTTTCTGGAGAGAGAGAGATAGAAGATTGTTTATTAATTAGTGAAATCTGCATTTTTGTAAATTAATCATTGCTCCTGGATGTTCTTTTAGGATGCTACAAGCAGGCATGTTGTGAAAGCAGGTAACACAGTGCTCAAGGAAAAGAAAAGCTGTTGTGACCTCCGACTTAGGAGAAATTCTGTGTGTCATAATGAACAGTAGCCTATGTAAGGCTATGGCTTAAAGGAGAGTTATGGGAGGCTCAGGGACTGGGGAACATGGAGAGTGAAACATGCTGTGGTATAGTTGTTCGCATGCAGCACCACCAGCAAACCCATGGCTTAGCTTTAGCAGCAGTACCTTTGGATCCTGATTCCCTTGCTTTAGTAGTGGGGTAGGATTCCTGCTCCAGCAAATTCTGTACTCAAAATATGTGCCCTTTACCAACAGTCTGTCTTCAGGGGTGGAAATTGGGAAATGGTGTCTTTCATTAAAGCATCTGCTCCTAATAATCCTGTACCAGACCCATGTTTTCATGATTTCATTACAGTTACATTTGAGAACTTATTTTTTCTTTGGTGAATGTTTGCTTAATGACTGCACAAGAGCTTAAGCTTCCTTTGATTATCTGTGGTGATGCCAGACATAGCATCATCTGGACCTTTCTTTTCTCAGTCAAGGTAAGTATCACCACCTTCAGTCCCATTGATGTGGGAATTTCTCATTCCAGCCCTCTGTGTACTCCTCTGTGCTGAAGTGCTCACAGATAGATTTAACTGTTCCTCTGCATTTGTCTTGAAGTAGTAGATGACCTGTACAGGGCATGAACCATGGGAGATAATTATGTCAGACTACAATTGGAGGGGCGGATTTTGGTTGGTTGTACTCCCTGTAGTCATTGCACTTTTTGCAAAAATGTATTAAAGAGTAAATAATTTTCAAGTCAGAACACTCCCAAGATTTATGACATTCGAACATTTGGCAATTGCAGCACGGACTGGGTTATTTATTTGGCCATGTGTACTTGTTCTGCCTTCTATGTGGGACAGACTTCATATCCTCCCAAAATGAGAATTTTGGAACATCTTATTAATATCAGGAATAAAAGAATGTCCAGTGCATTATATAAACATACTATTAAACATTCCACTGCACATTTTATGTTTACTATTATTGATAAAGTTGTAGGAAATAGACAGAATAAAGCTGGGTGGCATGTTTTATTAAATAATAAGGAAAATAAGTGGATTATTAGACTTGGTGGGTTATTCCCACCATGTCTTAATGAACATCCCTAATTATCCAATTATATTGTTAATATATTAGATAGGCCACTATATAAGGGCTGTATCTGTTTTTGTAAATCATACTGATGAAGGCTACAAAGCTGAAACAGGTTTGTCTTTTTTGAACTGGGCTAAATTAATAAATAAAATATTTCTTTATTAGGAACCACCATTTGAGTGCGTATTGATTTTTGAGTTTGCTTTCTTGGTTTGTGGACTGTTGCACCTGCCGTATGAGCAGAAGATTTGCTTTGGTTTGCATAAGATTAATTACCCTGGGGAGCCTCAGACAGTTCAAGACATGCATTGAAAACTGAATATTGATGAACTGCTTGCCATATCTTTGGCCTAGCCCAAGTCAAAACTTCCTCAGTATCTGCTTCCCTTCTGACTGATAAGAGATTCACTTCTTTCAATATTACGAGAAACAGTTTTTTTTTTCTGCCACCTTAACCTTTCATTTGTTTAACTATGACTTCCACATGCCTTTGGTGTTCCAGTCACTGAATAAACTATCCATGCTTCCAGAAACCTGGTGACATAGCTCAGTGAAGAACCTTCCTTTTCCTGCCTCCAGAGGGAGTTTCCATGTAGCCAGGCACACCTTTGATGACATCTGTCTTTAGTGATTGGCCTGGTGGACAGCAGATTCTGCTTTCACAGTACTAGTTAACAGCTTCCGAAAACTATTGAAGAACAGAAATGGAAAACTTTACTTTATCTGCCCATTCTAGAAAGTCAGTAAGGACTTGCTTAGAATCTAAATGACATCTTATCCTAAACTTGCCTAGTAGCAAGTTACCATTTCACTTCTAGGGTCCCCAGCCTGATATGAAAAGAGAATAGCTTCAGACCCACCTCCTTCACAGCAGTGCTAACTATTACAGTCAAGAGACCTAAACAAAGTGAGATGGGGTCACCCTTTAGTGGAAAAATGGATAGGTCATTATTAATTCATGGGTAAATCAAAGTCAGACAGATCACAAAATGATAGTGCCTAGGCCTAAGCAGTTTATAGAAATGCATGGGAAAATAAGCAATAGAACTTAAAATGCTGATGGATAAATATTTGAATAAAAAAGTTGCTGTAGTTAATACAGTAATACAATTATTAACTTCTCAAACTCAAAAGTAATTAAATTCAAACAGATTAAAATATAGACCTTTAACTAACACAGTAGGAAAAAAAGACCACACATCATGGCATTTGTAATTAAATATTCAAGTGAAAATATAAGAAAATTAAACCATCTTAGCTTGACAATATGAACTTTCAATATACTTAAAATGTACAAA
The DNA here is from genome assembly GCF_019279795.1 of Protopterus annectens. NCBI lineage: Eukaryota > Metazoa > Chordata > Ceratodontiformes > Protopteridae > Protopterus > Protopterus annectens. The sequence goes on along the minus strand of NC_056733.1, from coordinate 744,737,012 downwards.
ATATGGGTACTAGTGATACTGACTTTAAAAATCATGGATAAGACATATTTTGTTTAGCATTCTGTAAAGATAAGGAGAGAGGTATCTTCCAATCCTCTCCCATGAGACCAAATGATCTCAATGGAGTTTCTAAAAAAGGATCACATTCTGGTTCACAATGAAGCAGTTACTCCTGTTGCAGATACATAGCTGAGGTGTAGTTCTGGGCAACTTAGCCCCAGAGAACAGAAATTTTGGACCTATCCCAGGTCTCAGTAGATCTGAATTATTGGTCACTTAGAAGTCACAATATTTGCACTCAAGCCAGTTATCACTTTCTTTTTGTGGAACTCGAGACTGTGATTTATAGGCACTTAATTGTTCTGTGCACTTTTCCTAGGCTATGTAGGCATTCGGCACTTGGCAATTCTAGCTGAAATGATCTGAGCTTTAAAGTGCTGCTGTCCACAGCTGTAATTTTGTTTTGGACTTCCCCACCAGACCTGGATGATATCTCCACTACCTTAACCCATTTGTCCCATTATTTCTTCTGAGGACAAATTCCAGGCCTACAACCCACTCATACTTGTTGTTCCTAATCAACCCATCCATTGAGAACTGGGTGGCAGGAGCTGGATAGCTTCCGGGTCTGTTGGAGGGCCTACTGTATCCTAAGAGCATACCTCTCAACCTGGAAACATCAAAGATCTGGACAAAGGCCAATGAAAAAATTGGTACAAATTGGTGCGCTTATTAACATAAAATCTGCATACATCATTTTGTAACCCCACCCACTTCAATGGAATTGTGGGATACCAACTTTCAAACGCAAACTGAAAAACAGACAACCAGAATATAGCCCCGCAACCCTTTAGTAAATGGTAACCGTTTTTAGTGGAAAAAGTAGGGCATTTACTGGTAGGCAATATTCTAATCTTAGCAAAAGTATATTATAGTTTGCTAGAACATCCAAAAGTCATTCTCCATGGCCTACTGATCCGTGCCATAGCTAGAGTTTGTACCACCCAGGGCTGTCTTTGAGTTTGCCGCCCTTTCCCCATCAGAAAATCATGGTCAAATGGGACCCCCATATACAGCCCTCCCCACCTGCAGCCATTTCAGTGTCCCATTACTTGGCTATTTCACCTCATTTACCATAAACACTGTAATGCACATACTGCTTTACTTCTACAATGATTATTTGGATTTCATTTAAAACTTTTATTTTACATTTTACAGCACAAACACTAATAGACATCTGCTAAACAAAGCAATAAAGTCTTACAATGAAAGCAGACTTAGCATTAAAACTTCTGTGCCCTTGAAACTCACCTTTATTGAAACAGCATTGAAACCCACATTAAAGGAAAATGCATCTGGCCACTGGCAGTTAAAGATTACCTTTGGGCTGTTTTCAAATCATAGGCCCCTTGCACATGAAACATACATGTGTTCTTTGATACACCTTCCTGGTTGTATAAAATTGTATTCCTTGTATAATACAGCATTCTTGTTAGAGCGAGTTTTACATTTATTGTTTTGAATATTTTTCCAGTAAGCAATGAAACAAAATGCATGAGTCAATAATGACAAAACTGTCCAACGTAGAACATTTCCATCATAAAAGTCTACTTAAACTTCTACAGTCCACCAGTATCAGTAAATATGCACAATCTCTGCAGAAGTAAAAGTCATCTAAATAATTCCACACTAAAGAGATCTGTAACTAATGAAGAGGTTTCTGCTAGCAAACAACTATATATTTCATTGTTTCATCTGCAAATAAAGTGCCTGTTGCCCTTGAGGAATAAACTGCCTATGTTACATTAAAAAATGATAAGCTAGTAATATTGCAATATGGCAAACTGATAGCAGGCTCATAGTTACTAGGTATCAGGATATTCTCAGGACTGCAGCATCCACCCCCCTTTAAAAGTACACCACAGTACAGTATCAGCAATCCATCTACATACTGTGGGAGTAGAACCCACAGCCTTTTGTATCAAAAGCAAATATTTTACCTGTTGTGCTACTAACAACAAACACAAACAGTCTTGGCATAAGCAGCACTAAACTTCTCTCCCCCTGCAGAACTATGTAACAAAAGAAATCTGGAAAAAGCCAAAATTATTTGGGGGGGGGGGTCAAAGGCCCAAAACCAGGGACACATTTTAAACATTGATTGTATATTCTTAGAAGAGTTGCTAGAATAAAATGTTTTGTGTTACCATGCATTTCCTGAAAGAAAGGAAGACTGAAACTTAAATGGCTATCATTATTTAGTGAATTCAGTTTTCAGTGATTTGCCAGAAAATCAGAAATTTTAAGAGGAACAGACCACAAGTATGAGCCAAACATTCCAGGCATTCTGTAAAACTTTGGACTTAAATCCTTGAATCACAAGTGGTGGTGGTATGGCTAGAGAATTAATGTAGTTTAAATCAGGCAGAAGTTTTATTTTGTATTACAGTCCCAAAACACGTTGCTGTATGGAAACAAAGAAACACAGTCAGAAAGTAGTACACACCCCCTCTAGCCATCAGCCAAATTCTGACAGGCTGGACGAAGCTGACATCATCACACCCACCCCCTGCGAGTGATGACATTAGCAAAAATTCACCAAAAAAAAAAATATTTTTGAAAAAAAAACCCAGGAAATTTGGAAATTAAAGGGACCAGAGCCACTCAGGAATTAATGGCACCCCATTATTTTCAACTCAAAACTGGTAAATACCGAGAAATTTGGTATGGTTAAGAGGTATGGCTAGGAGCACCCTTCCACCCCTATGGTAGCTGTAGAGGTGCTGCAGCTGGATGCTGTCTGGGCTGTGTGCATGTGCCCATATGTAGTACATGCTCACAGGCTAATACTGTGCTAGTGCAAAAACTAGTGTGTTTGCTAGGTGTCACACAAGTGGTAAGCCAGAGCTGCTTCACTCTTCTGAGAATCAGCAAGCTTCAGTGGACTAATACTGCCTTCTTCGCGTGGCATCTCCTGTGGGTGCCCAAAGCACTACTCAAACTCTGATTGCCTGTGTCATAGTCAGGACTTTATTTCTGTAAGCCTCAGAGCAGGCTTACTGTTAAAATGTTTTGCTGTGCTCAGACTTAAATGATTATTTGCTGGTGCCAACCTCTCAGATTATTTTGGATTTGATACTCTTGGAAAGTTTGTCTTCACATTGTTCTTTGAGTATCTCTGTCATATGGGTCAAGGGGTCTCCCTTGTTTTATCAAAGTTTCAAAACTTTGAAACCCATATGGCCGAGACCATATGATCGAACTTTTAAAACTTGGAGCAGTGTGAATTGAGATCGCCGCACAGTGCATAATCGGAGATTTACCATTTTCTTTACTGTAGTGTGATCTCGGAGTTGGTATATTTAAGTAGCAGGGGGTGTGGGGGGTGCGCCCACAAAATAAAAAGTTAAAAATAAAGTTTTTTTTGTTTGGTGGTTTTGTTGTGTTTTCGAAGTTTCAAAACTTCAATATTATGGTCTCGGCCATATGGGTTTCGAAGTTTTGAAACTTCGATAAAACAACATAGACCCAGGTCAAGACATCTTTTTAACAGTACGGGGAAACAGTTTAGATAGAACTTTTTGGATTTGCAAGTATGCAGAGCTGTTTATATTTTTCTCAAATGCAGGTGGTGATATTCTCAGCATATTGAATCTCATTATAATTCAACATGCAGGCCAGTACCTTACTACATCTCATGAGACTTAAAGCAACATGAATATTCACAGTACTAGTGGCCAAAATGAATATGTAGGTAGTGCAATGAACTGCCCATTGTCACATTTTGCTGAACTGGAGCCAACTTCATGACATATTTATGGTTCTGGCCCCTTGTGGATGTTCCTTCTTAGCTTGCATACAAGTGTGTCCCCATCTTTCCAACAAACCCAAAGCAGGTGTCAATGATGGAATCTTCATAGGTAGCCCATTCAAATGCATGCATTGCCCAGGAAAGGTTGAGTCCAGTATGGGAAGGGATACTCATAAATATGCTAGAATTAAAAGCACTAGCAGTAATTCTTTCCAAGTGCTAGTTGCATTCCTGTTGACAAAACCACTTTTTGATCACCTGACACATTATTTATAATATTTGGTAGCTAGCAAAGTAAGAGTGCCAAGATTTAAAAAAAAAAAAAAACACCTTCTACAGAGAAGCTCTCTTGTGAAGAAATGGGCACTGCAGTTTCAAACACATCTGGTAGCAGCTCATGTGCAAAGAAGAGAGAAATCACTAGCAAATGCTTAGAGCAGCAAGCCTAGTTTTTTAATGGAATTTTGAATAAATCTGTAGGATGCAAAACATATTTTCCTTGCTGGGGTCCTCCACTATCTAATCCTTTTGCTGACTAGAAAACTGCAGTACTTATTTGCATTTGCTTTGCCTGCTACAAGAAGGAGTGTGATCAGTGGATGTATTCCTTCTGTTATAGAATATCCTGTCTGTCTATGCATTTACTTCTTCTGCCTTTACTGTCTTTTAGTAGTTGTCAGTCTGTGAAGTCACAGGCTCTAGGTGGCCCTAGACAGTCAAGTTCTTGTTTTTTTTTTTGTACCATGTTAAGGGAAGTTTTGGTCCATGTGTGGTATTCTTACCAGAAGCATTTCAGATGAAGTTCAATATAGGCTTAAAAGCATCTGTTGCTTTATTTAGTTTTTTTGGTGGCCTATTATTCTAAAACAAGAAACATCTTTATTGATTTATCACTTATGATATAAGCAATTATATGTTTATAGAAATGAAAAAAACATAATGACATGTTTTCATTTGCAATCATTATGCATCACGTATAATTTCCTGTAAAGTCATTCTGAATCGAACATTACATAGCTCATTCAATTTCTGCCTTCCCGTAAACCTCATTCCTTCTCCAAAACATTATCCTGCATGTGTTGTTCCACCAATTCACATTTTTCTCTGTAATTTGCTTCTAACCTTTTCTAAGGATCCCACTTCCAGTTATTTTATCTCTGTTACTGTATTCACTGCTTCCACTGCAGTTAGTTTAGACTTTGATTTCCATTTTCTAGTAATCGCTTCTTTTGGCAGCCACCAGAATTAAACTATGTCAGGCAATTCTGATTCTGTATTACAGTTCATGGTTAAAAAAATAATAATTTCCTTATTTACACCTGTTTGTTCACTCAGTATTTCTGACAGAGTAGTCTGCAGGAATTATTAATGTCTACCAACTCATTACACTCCCAAAAAGTATGTTCCCAATTACCTATTTCTTCCCCATCACAACTCAGCATTTGCAATTTACTTGAGGAAAAAATCTTTGGAATCTGCTTGGAGTATAAAAATATCTATGCAACAGTTCCAAGCAAAGATTCTAAATCTTCTAGATTTTGTTGTATATTTGGGAGCCATATGTATATCTTCCCATTTTTCTTTGGGAACTCCTTATCCACTCTCTTCCTATAGTTAGCATGCAATATTTTATATGCCCTACTAATTATCTCTTTTTTAAAAGCAGCTTCTGTTCTAGATTCAACAATAAACCCTAACAGTGCTGGTCTTTCAATTAAGATCCCCCTGTTCCTTTCCCTTTGCCTATACTCTGATAACAATCTTTGATAGGGATCCTTGATAGGGAAGGGAGTCTCTAGCCTGCAGTCCCAATGTATTCTTGGCATCTTCCCATTCTGCTAATTTTCCCTCTGTAATTATTTGCTCCCAATACCTCTGTCCTTTGCCAGTTTGGTCCAGTAAACTACAGCCCTCTCTTGGCTATTCTCTGTACCCCTAATTGCAGTCTCCTTTCTCCAGTCCCATGTTGGCATAGTTCTTAGAATACTTTCTGCTACTTTAAGAATATATTTTTCTGTATGGCTATTATTATTCTCTTTAAGGATCTGATTTGATTGCATATAGTTATCCTTTGCCTAGCTTATATTATTTCCCGTCATTTGATGTATAATGCTAAATGAACATGTTTTTCTTTCTAAATAAAAGATTGATGCTTATCATCAGATTTGGCTTGCATTGCAGACTAGTTGGACTATTTCAGCTTTTATGTCTGGGGTTAAGCTGTTCCATTTATATGCACAATCATTAACTTGTCTGCTTTACATAATGTTGAGGATGAATCTCTTCCTGCATGTGGACCTGTATCTTCTATTCATAGCCAGTCCCTGGACCACTTGGGTCACAATTTTAAGACTATAACAATTTCATAGATATCTTTTGAGTGTACTTCCTCAGCATCACTATAATGTTTGCCCCATGTAAAGTTGTTTCTTTGTTTCTTTCAGAAGAATTTTGGAATTTCAAGTCCTGATGCATGAAGAAACATATTTGTTTTTCATCTGCATAAAGTCTTCGTAGAAATGTCACTTAAACAAACTGTTCACCAGCCAGTGTTTTTTTTTCAGGCAGTCCTAAACAGGGCTATATCCTAGATATACATCAGCAAGTTTAGCTTGAGTTTGATATTATTCTAAAGTGGATCATATGCTTGTCTCATTAACCTTGGAAGGGAATGGAAGCCAAGCCATTTACAAAACAAATACTAAGTGGTTGGTTAGTTGTATTGGTTAGTTGGTTGGTTGGTTGGTTAGTTAGTTAGTTAGTTAGTTAGTTAGTTAGTTAGTTAGTTAGTTAGTTAGTTAGTTGTTAGTTAGTTAGTCATGAAAAGTCTCATAGGCCTCTTTCTTACATGAATAAAGAGTTACAGTTTAGACTGCCAATGGTTTGTGTTCTGCTTCACTACTGTAATTGCATGTCAGTTGCTGCTGTAGTGTAGTATATTTCCTCAACTATAGTAGTGAAGTAATCAATTCAATTGGTTTGTGGTGAAGTTCCCACGAAAACGCCTGAATTAAGGTTGGACATATGTTTTGTCATCTCCTGACAGTACGGTATATCTGTAGCAGAAGTGCTGTAGAGTGAGTATGTCAGAGGTATGTGAATATTGGGCTGCTGAACTTGTTTGGTATTTGTAACAAGTGGTGTTGTCTTTACTGCTTAGAGGCTTGTTGTAGATTTGGCCATGCAATCATTTATGTTCTGTAGGTTTTCAGTGTTGACAGGTTCTGTAATTCAATCAGTAGTCAAATGGGAGTGATGAGTTGAATGTTACTGTGTGTCTCATTTAATATAAACATGTGCTGAGTAAAAGGGTATCCAACTAGAGTATATTTTAAGGAATGAAGTCACAGCAGTTATTGATGCTGCATCCCCATATTTGCATTCTCACCAAACGTTATAGCATGGCTCTGTACTATAGATACAAAACCTTATTACTCCATTTTTACATGTGCTTTAGAATTATCTGTTTGGCTTGATTTCAGTGGCGTGTATGGACAATTACTGTATTTAAGTTATTTATATATTTTTTGTTTGTTGACTAGGTGACTGAGCTTGTCCAGGGACCCTTTTCAGTCAGATTCTGGCTAGAGACAAGTACAAGCATACGGGGTTATACTTACAAATATGTTGGCAGTCACAGTATTAATACAAAGTAAGAGCATACACTTGGCAGAAATGAAGGAAAAGCAGTATAATGGTAGATGCCAATGAACATGGTAGTTATATAAATGTGAAGTGTTACAAGAAAAGATTAAGATAGTAAATAGTAAGGAAAAGCAATGAGGTTTTTGAATGGTTATTTGTGATAGTTTATGAGTCTGATTGCTTACGTTCAGCCTTTATCAATAAAGCAGGAACGAAATACCCTTTTAAGCATACAACTATGACCAGGAACCAGATACAAAATCAAAAGAGCTAGAGCGTAGTCAACAGAATATATTTAATATATAAACGCTTTCATTCCTAAGTATCATGGAACTTCATCAGATAGACTATCTGGAGTGGATTATTAAACTTCCCAACACTACAAATACCTAATATTGGGGAGGGTACTTAACATTTAAGTACAGCTTTAACATAAAGCTATACAGACATAGCCTATATCTAGTACAAGAAGAAGACGAAGCTTTGATAACCTCAACATTCACATGAAGATATGCTGAATAAGCTGATAATGGTCAGAATAATTTACTTTTGAAAGAGAGACAGGATGGCTCTTTTCTATCTTCACATCATGAAAGATAAGAAAGTGTTGGAGTAGGGCAGATATGAAAGTTTCCTTAGACAGTCACCATTCAAAACCAATGTTTTGCAAATCCTACCTCTCATATGGAAAATTAGCCACCCATCGAGAACACTGATAATGAGTATATATGGAATCCAGGGCATGATGGCAAATGTGTAAATCCCCAACTACAGCTAACAGGAGAGTGTACACTGAGGTTTAAAAATATATGTTTCCAGCCATAGTAAGTTATTGGAGGGAATGAAAGACAAATGATATAAACACAACTGTTGTAAAGCTAAGTAATGAGGAAGTTAAATACAATAAGGAAATATTGGCAACAGGAAGTAACTATATAGACAGTGCAAATTATGATGAACCCCTCCAGGACATTACTGAATTTTTTAATTACTGTAACAGAAAGGGATTTGCCATTGTTTTCTTTGATTTGCTGCCAAAACTGAAACAAATCCAGATACAATTTAAAATGTATAGGTAATCTATATAGTGTACTTAGGTGAATCGCATTCAAAAGTAAAAATAAAAATATTTAGTGATGGAAGAATTTAATTTCTAAAATGATTTCTTCACATAGATATATTGACAATAACTTCTTGGTGCTAGAATTATAAGGGAGCTAAAATCTTTTTATATAGAGACCTCTAATAAGGTTGTGAAAGAAACAAACAACTAAAACGTGCTGAAGTTTTAAAAGTAGCTGAAAACCACAGGTACTGGAGCGAAACAAGACTGACAGAGTCCAAAGTCATCCAATCCAAAATAACATGATTCAGTCCACAATAAACTGATTTATTGAAAAATCATATAAAAACAATGGTAAGCGCTTTCACCCAACAGGGCTTCATCAGACCATATATAATCACTAAACAACTATATATTTTTTACTGCTATGGATCTCTGTTTCTTTAAAAATTTTTGGTTGGATTTAGTTTTGTGCCTTTTTTCACATGAAAGCAAGTAGAGTCTTAAAGATGCCGACTACAGGGACTTTATATCCTAATCTGTTGTATAGATGGCAACAGTTGAATATCGAGGTAAGCCTCAAGTATATGACTTTGCTTAATGAGTTCTTTATGCCTGAAGAGGACAGTTTACGTATTGCCATTAAAAATCAGCAGAGATTATTGTATGAATGCTTTCCAAAAGAAGTGGTGGATAAAGCAGTTGAGACATTACTTGACAGTGTGTTGCTGTATAAAAAACGCTTGTTTGAGCAGAAGCATCACAAACTGCAAAGAGACATTAAAGACTTTCAATTGGACCATGTTTTTACATGGCCCAAAACGGACATTGTTAATCGTGATGGTATTGATACTGCTCATCGACCGCATAGGTTTTATAGAATACTACTGTTGTTGATATGGGAAGGTCTCATGTTAAAACTGTTACTAGCTATGAGAACAATAATATTGGGAGTGATGTAATAGTTGACGCCACACATGTTAATGCTGTGGTTATAGAAAATGAGTCCACTGTTGATAACAGTGGTTTAGTTGAAACAGTAGGACCTCCTGGTCAAATGAATGTCAGAGTTGTTGAGACTGCCATCACAGATACTGTAGATAGATCTGAAGAATTGGTAGTCTGGAGGAAGGTAGTCAACCATACAGTTGATTCACAGTTTGGTGAGCCCTGTGGGAGTGTCAGTGGTGCTGCTCAGTGCCCTTTCCCTATCAATGCCACACACAGAGGAGGGGGGAGAACACGCTCAATGAGCAGGGGCAGGCAGAAAAGGAAATTATCTGCCGAGTGCCAAACCAATCACAACCTCAAGAGGATGTGGGAGAAGACAGCAGTACATTAGTGTGTATTATTTCATCTCATTGTTTGACACAAGATAAAGTTGCTGTTCTTCCCAAAGGGTTGACTTTTATTCCAGCTTGTTCCATTGATTTTACAGACACCATGGTTGATTTTAAGCTCTTTGTAAGGAATGTATGCCTTAAACTGGAATTTAAGGATAGAACGTTTGTGTCCAATAATAAACAGTTCAAGAAACCTAGTGTATATGTTCCTGGTGTACCACTTCTAGTGGCTGCCTTTAGTAAATTGATAGAGAATGATTTGTATAGGATGAAGGATGAGGGTAATCGGTATCACACAAAGGGGAATTTGACATTCAAACAGAAGAAAGCCCTGATAGGCCTGAAGAATGACCCTACCCTAGAAATTAGACCAGCTGATAAAGGAGGTAGTGTAGTAGCAATGGATTATGTGTTCTATGATTAATCCATGAAGCAGATGCTGGGAGAGGAGAGGTTTTATTGTGCATAGAGCATGAGACAGTGAGGTTATATGTACAAAGGATATGTGAAATGCTTGAAGACCTTTATAAGAGTCACATCATCACAGAAGAACTTTTTGAATATTTGTCAGTCAGTGACCCCCTCATGCCTATGATTCAGGGCCTCCCTAAAATACATAAGGATGGCAGATGGCCCCCGATGAGGCCCATTGTGTCAGGTAGGGGGTGGTCGACTGAGTCATTTTCTATTTATGTTGAAAGGTTTTTACGCTCGGTTGTTGATGCTAATGTGTATGTATTAAGGGATACGAAGCATTTTTTGCTGGATCTATATGTGTATATGAAGGAAGTACCCATTGATTCCCCCTATCTAATGGTTACCATGAATGTCCAGTTGCTTTTTACAGTAATTCCTAATGCGGAAGGGGTCCAAAGGGTTCATGACTACCTAAAATGTTATACTGAGCTTAGTGGCCCTGTTATGGACTTGTTGATTTTGTTCTTGGAAGCTGTACTTGAGAATAATATCTTTTGTTTTGACTCACAGTGTTATTTGCAATGGGATGGCGTAGCTATGGGCACCTTGTCTGCTAATAGCTATGCCAACCTTTTTATTGCTGCTTGGGAGATGGAGTACTCATTTAAACTGGAAGATTTTCCTTTAAAGGTCCCCTTCTACAGACGTTTTGTAGATGATCTTTTCTTCATCTGGAAAGGGACGATGGATTAATTGGTTGTATTTATTGATAAAGTGAATGGTTTGTCCCAGTTTTTGAAGTTTAGTCATGAGTTCTCAGAAACGTGGATTTTCTTCTTGGATGTATACATAGAGAGGCTGGACAATAGGTTGTTGAATACGGGGGTGTATAGGAAGTCATGTCATCGTAATGCCCTTTTACACAGGCATAGTATGCATCCGGGATATGTGTTTGGGAATGTGGTTAGAGGACAAGCTATGAGGGTATCCTAGTACAGTCTCTCCCAAGCAGGATTTGATTTGGAATTGAATGATTTATGTGGGAGGTTTAAGGCTAGGGCTTATAAGACTGAGGAGGATGAGAAGGGGTTGAGTGGTCTATCCACCTTGAGGGAAGGTGTAGCTACCCCGTATTTCTCAGATTTGGAAGGTGTCACGACCAACCAAGGTGAGTTGGAGTCTTCCAGTGGGTCTGCTGGAGTTGGCAGGATCAGGGTGCCGCTGTTTTATACCAAGGATGTGGATAGTGTTAAGGATGTGATTAAGTCACATTGGGAGGTGCTGACAGTGGATCCTAATATTAAAGAGGTTATAGGAGATACCCCACAGTTTGTTTATAAGAATAAATCTAACTTGAAATTATTGTGTTATCCCAAATGTGTGGACAGGGATGAGAAACATTATATTTTGGGGACATTTACTTGCAACCAGTGTAATTTTTGTAATTATATAGATTTTAGAGATTGCTTTATACATCCTTCTAATGGTACTAGATATGAGTTTAGGGTCCTTGCTGATTGTATGTCTGAACATGTAGTCTATCTTGCATGCTGTGCAGCATGTGAAGTATTCTATGTTGGTAAGACAGACAGGAAGTTTAGGGACAGGATATGGGAGCTTCTATATCAGATTAGGATCAGGTTCACTGTTAATGAACTTTCTAAACATGTCCTAGGAGCAGATGACAACCATGTGTTTAGGTTTAGAGTCATTGATGTGGTGTCTGTTAACCTTAGAGGTGGGGACATCAGGAACCATACTGAAACACAGGAAGACAGATGGATCATCAGACTGAGGGCAGACCACTACCCGGGACTCAATGATAGGATACCCCTTAAGCCCTTTCTGAAGTCTAGAGGACTTAGGTAGAAGTTTGGATGGGATTATCTTGAGTGGGTTTTATTATATATATATATATATATATATATATATATATATATATATATATATATATATACACACACACACACATATATATATATATATATATATATATATATATATATATATGTATATGCTTATCCATATATTTTTATGAGCTCTTTAGATATGTATGTGTGTGGATATATATATATATATATATATATATATATATATATATATATATATGTGTGTGTGTGTGTGTGTACATTTATTATGCGCACATTCATGTGGGTATTATATATCTTTTTATATGTATTTCTTATATTTCTTGTACTTGTATATATATTTATATTTCATGTTTTTATATGTTTGTACTATTGAATTTTTAAGTATTTGGGTTTAGGTTGGAGATATATGTATATATATATATATATATATATATATATATATTTTTTTTTTTTTTTTTTTTTTACTGCTAAGGATGTCTGTTTCTTTAAAAATTTTTGGTTGGGTTTAGTTTTGCACCTTTTTTCACATAAAAGCAAGTAGCTGTTTAGTGATTATATATGGTCTGATGAAGCCCTGTTGGGTGAAAGCGCTTACCATTGTTTTTATATGATTTTTCAATAAATCAGTTTATTGTGGACTGAATTGTTTTATTTTGGATTGGATGACTTTGAACTCTATCAGCCTTGTTTTGCTCTGGTACCTGTGGTTTTCAGCTATTTTTATCCTTGGATTGTCTGTGGTGTATGGAGCGTTCACTCCCTGGGAGGTTGTATTCTTTGGCTGTGCTGAAGTTTTTCTGAGTAACGCTCAAAGTTTGAATCATAAATTCCTCAACCTGCAAAACATTATGACTGAGGAAAGCATAGGTGTTTGTTGCCATGGAGATGTGATTTAGCCAAGCTAATCTACCACTGAATATTATAATACTAGGGAGAAAAGGTCAGGAGATGGTATCCTTGATTATGTACACCATCAGTTATATCCCTCTCTCAAGCTACGCTGTTGCTGTTCTGTGATTATTGCAGTTAGTTTAAGGGTGAGAAAAAAATATCACAGTAGTCGGATTCCATAGACGTCCCACTCTACTCTATTCTGCAATGAGCCAAATGAGCTTAAATCAGATTTTAACAAAGACTGCTAGACTGACAATTTTATTTGGTGATTTAAATGTTCCCAGTATGTGTTGGGAAACCTACCTCACACAGAAACTTTGGCAATGTACTTCTTGAACTTTTTCTTCAACTGAACTATCAGAATGCAGAATTTGGCAAGAAACAAGTAAATAACTTAGTCATAGTTCTCAACATCCCTAATATTAAAATAGCAAATATTAGTCCAACATATATATCCATTAGAAATCTTGGACCACATAATTATGAAGCTGCCATAGGTTCATAGAAGATTACTAGGCTAATGGCCTTAGAGCCCTTACAAAACTAGTCATATTTATCCAGATTTGGCCCAATTGTCGGTGGTTAGTTGAGTGAAGTTTGCAGAAGTATGGGTCTATGGTAGTTAATACCAACTTCCTCTTTTCAGGAGGGACATGGGTGCCACTTCAGGAGTGAATTTACAGTCACCCATCCATTAATGTAAGTTGGATTTAAGAGGGTTAGGGAGGGGCTCTGTTTCACATGAACTGGAAGCTTGTTCCGGAAAAGTGGCAGTCTCTGGAAGATGTATGTGGGAAAGTGTTTTGAGAAGGTTATCTTGAAATTATCTAAATGCATGTCAGTAGATCATTTTAAGTTACAGAATAATATGGACTTTCTTCCAGTAAGAAACATCTACTGGGTGAACAATGAGAAGATTAGACGAAGCAGAAATTGTAGGACTTGAAAAAAGACATGAATACTCTTACATAGAAGAGTCATAAGAATGCTTTTATTCCAAATTAAATCATATTATCCAGTAACATCTTTCAATAACCACAGAGTCCATGTCTTTGAACAAGTTATCATTATCTTGCTGGGTACAAAAAATAAAATAAAATAAAAACTGACAAGTTGGCAAAGAGAAAGAAATATTATTGACCACAGTATAAAAAGCAGCCATTTGATATTAACAAAAATGCATACAATATGTACAGACATAACTGTGTCAAATTAAGATCTTTGTTATGAGGAGCAAAAGAAAAAAATTATACTAGTACAACTTAGGGGACCATGGTAAGGATAACAAAACATCCTTTTATAAACACATTAGACGTTACACAGAAGGCAATCAGTTATATTAGCATTTAACTTAAGGAAAATGAAACTGTTGTCACTGATGAAAAGATTGCTGCTTAGGCTTTTGCAGAATTTTTTTCAAAAAGCCCAAAGATAAGTGTTCAACAACAACCAGTTATTGAATTTTCCATCTTGGGTTTAGGATATCCCACAATTATGGAGGAATGGGTTGAAGAGTCATTAAAATTAGAGTTGATTTTAACATAGACCCAGATTATATAAATGGCTACTTTATATCTCACATAAGGGACTGTTTTAAGCTTTGCACCTTAATTAGTCCTACTGACATTGTACAATGGTTTTGCAGCTCATTCATGGGAAAAGGCCATCATTATACCCACATTTATGCGAGAGAAGGAATGAAAGCAGTCTCAGTAATTATAGACCCATCAGCTTACTAAATAATGTGGGGGAAGTATTGTGAGAGGGTGCTCTAGTAATTATCTAAATCCAATTTTTGACATAACCCAACATGACAGCAAGGAAAGGGTACTATACTGCTACTGGTGGGTGTCCTTAATATAGCTTTTCTGTGAATATTGCTTTCTTAGATTTGGCTAACACATTTGTCATAAATCTTCACTCAGCCATTGTTGACACAATGAACACTTGGGAGAGAATCTTCAATCAACCATTGTCAACATGATGGGCACTTGGGAGGCTAACCCTTATGTATTTAAATGGGAAACTCTTGGTTGAATGACTTAGAGTCCTGTTACAGGATTAAAAGCAATATCTCTGCTTCATATAAAATCTCCAGGAACATTCCATAGGAATTATTACTGGCACTATACTATAAAGTATCTTTATGGCCACTATCCCAGTAGCTGAAACAGTTTGGATGGAGAAGTAGAGATGTTTTCCAGTGATGTCAAGGTAGCTGTAGCTGCACTGGTCTCCACAAGAAAAAAAAAAACACAAGAACTAAAAGAGTATCTTAATAAACTATATAAAAGAGCTGAAAAAAACAACAACATATATTTTAACAGTAAGAAATGTAATATCTTGCACCGAGGACTCTCCAGTATAAATTATCCTTACGTCATTTAAAATGTACTCTTACTGCATAAAATGTAAGGACTTGGGAATCATGACTGGTAGCAAAATGCTATTCAGCAATAATGCCAACTTAATTGTCAGGAAGTCCCTCTGTACTATTAAATTCATATTCAGGAGAGTTATCTGCAGATGTAAAGGTGTATTAGTACCACTTTACAAAGCCATGGTAAGTTCTCAGGGTTCTGTTTAAGTTTCTGATGGAATTGTTGTCACAAGCAACAACTTGCAAAAAAAAAAATATTGGAATGCATTTTGTCAAGATGCAAAAAGTATAATAATAATTTTGTCACATATACTACACCATCCCTAAACAAATGTGTGGGGCTATGTCCTCCACACTCTTCTTACTGCATTTATTAATATATACATATATGTAATATGTATATATATATATATATATATATATATATATATATATATGTGTGTGTGTGTGTTTATATATATATATATATATATATATATATATATATATATATATATATATATATATATATATATATATACATATACATGGTTGCACCACTTCAGAGAAAAGACGAAAGCCTACTAAAAGTGAATCACTGCAGGCATGCAGTAAGAACATCCACTGGCAGTAATTACAGCCAGAAATGCAACTCTGTATCACAAAAACTGCAACTCGTGTTTGGTAACATGTACAGTGAAGATGGCTCACTATCCCCTCCATGGTTATAGTACCACAGAAAAATGTCAGAAGCCCACTAACAAGGCATCAGTGACAGCAATCTTTCAGAGAATGCACTTGCAATGATTATACTTAACAATATAACTCAATATGCAGGTAAAGAAGAAATCCCTGTCTGCTGAGTATCCCAGTATACTTACACAGCACCACATTCAACATGTATGTGCTGTCACTGATAAGCACAACCTAGATAGTATCACATAGTAGCAAGTGAAGCACTTGATCACTCAAAAGCATCCAGAACAGTATTGACAAACCGACTGTTCAGTAACTTTAAATTTCTAAGAAATAACTTCTTCTAACACTTACTGTTGACATCTTTGAGAGATGCACTTATTTGTCAGAGCTGTAGGTTAATCTCTCTAGCCCACTTATGGTCAGTAAAGAGAACTACAACTACACTCCCTTATACAGTTCCACAGCATTATTGTTGCATATACTGAGGTGATGAAGAAATCCTTCCCTGATGGACATCCCAGACCTCCTGACAGTTGTCCTCAGCCACATTGCCAGAATTCTAACACAACACACACCCACACCTGCTGTTAATGGGAGTTATCTGTATTGCAAGCCTGCTTCCTTCAGGTCTCATAAGCTCATAACACATTTTAGAAATGTAATAGTTATTGGTGACTCCATTGTAAGACATGCAGATACAACACACATCAGGTTGGCAAAGGATAAGATGCCAGTTAGCTACCTCTCTGGCACAAGGATTAGGGATGTCACTAGGGCACTTGGGTCCCTGCAATACACCAGATATGATTATGACCTTGTAGTTGCCCATGTGAAGGGAGTGATCTTAAGCAATTCTACCTTGTGGGGAAGATGCACAGAGATATTGTCATACCAGTGCTCAGGTCTTTAGAAAAGGTATGGCCCTGACCTTAAGCATCTACCCAAGAATGATGCCTTAATTCAAGGTTATTAGGTTCATAGGTGTTTACTAGGCTAACGACCACACAGGCCTTTTTAAGCCTAGCCATGCACGCCAAATCTCTGACAAGTTCTGGTACTTTTGATAAGTGTAAGCAGGGGCTTGGGAGATGAACCATTTACAGGTTGCCTGTGTCCATTAGAGACATAGGTGCCAAGCCAGGGATGAATTTCCTGTTCCCCATCCAATTTTCCAAGTTGCACTTGAATTGGGTTAGGGAGAAATTCTGTTTCACATGGATGGGGAGCCTGATCCAGTGACAGGGTAGTCTCTGGGATATATACCTGTCTGTCCAGTAGGTCCTATTGTTATCAGAGGCAAGCTTTAAGTCTTTAGAACAGGTAATTCTGGTGCTATTTGTAAGGATAAAAATTATTGGCTTCTGTACTTGGCTACTAAAGTGGTGTTATTTAAAGGAGATCCAAGGTATCTCTTCATGGAATGAAATGTTAAATAGACCCATCTTCTCTACTTTGTGAGGGATAGCCTACAGGTTTTATGCTGGCTGAAAATATTTGCTACCTAATAGAGCCTTTTTTGCAGAGTTCACTTGATTAACATCCCAGTATAGCAAATTCCAATCTGGGTAATGTTGAAAGATAGGAGCCTGAACAACAAAGTCTCTGAACTTGAGGCCTTGCTTACCCTCAAAGACATCAATATTTGTGCAATTACAGAAACCTGCTCCTTTGTAGTGATAGCACTCCCTGAATTCCAGGGTACAATGCCTATCATGAATTCAGATCCACTGGCTACTGTGAGGGAGTGTCTGCATTATTCATACATCCATTGTTTCTTGCTAGATTCCACATGATACAAATCTGGAACTGGTCGAAGTTGTAGTTATACAAACCAAAATTATTTATCATACTATCTATGACCCTTTCAAAACATGAATACCTTAACCAATGAGAAAATTTAACCATCTACCTAAATACCTTTCTTATAGGTGACATCAGATATTCAAAAATACTACCAACATCAAATATGCCCAGAGACTTCTGGACTTCATAATAAATTGTCTCCCTACCTACCAAAGATGTTAATCTCAGTTTTGTCCTCACAGATGTTTGTCATCACCACTCCTTAGCCAGATCTGACCACCTTGCTGTGACCTTTTCCCTGAAGTCCTGCTTTGCTTTGTTGAATACCAAGGAATTTTTGATAATTCCTTAGCATTCAACAATTACTTACTGTTTAGTTTTAGATTTGACCCAATATCTATCTAAGCCCTCCTATAAAATAGTCACATTACATACATACATACATACCTAGGCAGTTTACAAAAAATGTTTTCCTCTCATCTATTTCTATACTCCACCAACTGAACTGCAAATGAGTATAACTTAACTTTCTGCAACATATGAGTACACTGGCAAGACATCATTTGACATGCGTTATGCTTCGGTGGAACCACACACCTAGTTGCACAAATTGTAAGTAGTATATAATAATCTTGTTTTGTATTTTTCTGTTACTAATGAACAACTGTATTTGCATAATTTTACTCTGTATTCAAACACTGTTTTTATTATGTACCCAATCACTATTTTCTCATCGGGTCTCTGCTTAAAGGAGGTCACTTCCATGTACCCAGTCAGACTTTCCCAGTAAACAAATACTAATAAATAAATAAATAAATTAATGTAATGATCTTATTAATAATCACAAATGACATAGCACCCCAAAAAACTTTGTACATGAGGCTGTTTACTCTTCTGAATTTTTCTCCCTGTTGGACAGATGTATTCATAGGATCATAGGAGATTACTAGGATATCAACCCAGAGGTCATTTTAAGCCTAGCCATTTCATCCCGATGTAATACCACAGAAATGGTAGTCAATACCCAAGATTGCATTTAGTGATGACTCTCCATGTCCAGGAGGGTTATGGGCTCATCCCCAGTTAGAATTTATGGTGCCCCATCCATTTGCCCAGGTTCCTCTTGAACATTGTCATAGAGGTGCTCTCTTTTACATAAATTGGTAGTCTGTTCCAAAGACACAGCAGTTGCTAGGAGATAAATCTGTCCCTCAAGCATGTCCTATTTTAATCGCAGGCCATATTTAGGCTCCTGGAACAAGTACCCTAGTCCCGTTTGATGTATGGATTTGCAGCAAATTCATTAGGTTTGGGTCTTGGATTGCTCTGTAGGCCAGGCATGTCTCCCCTAAGAAGTTTATATGATACGGAGTATAGTGACAGGGACTTTTGTCGGTCTGTGTAAGGCACATGCTGGAGTCCCTTGATCTCCTTTGTTAGAAAACTCTGAGGTCTCTCTAATTGCTGCAGGTGCTTAGTACGGTACATGCCAAACAGGGCATTATACTCAGTCATGGGCCAGATAAGTGCAGAGTATAGGAGGGGTTATAACTTCTTTTGCTCTCAAAGTGATGCCTTTACTAATCAAGTGTGCTATGTAGAAAGCTTTTCTTACTACAGTAGAAACATGGTAGTTGAAGTTAAGGTCACAGTCAACTTGTGATCCCAGGTCTGTGCTACTTCATGGGTGCTTAGGGTATTATTGTTGATTTAATAGTGTGAAGGCACATTGCTTGCGCTGAAGGGAATGATGGTTCATTTATTTGCATTCAGTTAGAGACCATGACTAATACACCAGTCAATGGTCTGCTTGAGACCCTCCTGGAGTATACTGACATCATTTGGAGATTCAGTGATTACACCTAGTTTGCAGTCATCTGCAAACTTGGTTAGACACAACCCCTTGTACCTGAACATCTGAGAAGTATATACCAAACAAGAGGAGGCCCAGCACTGACCCCAGTGGCATACCACTGGTAACAGGTCTGCAGGTTGATGTGGAGTCACCCACTTTGATAGCGTGTGTCCAGTTTGTGAGCCAGTTAGCAACCCATCTTACAACAAAGGGGTTTATGTTCAGTTTGCTAAGTTTATCAGTAATGCCTGAAAGTGGGATTGTGTTGAAAGCCTTTGCCAAGTGGAGATATGCTGTGTGCACAGATTTGCCCTCTTCAATGGGCTTGGTGACATTTTCAAAGAAATTCACAAGGGTTAACAGGCAGAATCTGCCCTTCATGAAGCTGAATTGGACAGGATCCAAGGTTTGGAGGTCACCTATGTCTTTATTTATGAAGCCATAATGATACATTCCATGACCTTACACATGAGGCTGGTCAGGCCTATGGGTCTATTATTCCTCAGGTCTGTTGCTAGGCCACCTTTGTGGAGGTGAATAATTGTTGCTGTTCTCCATTCCACAGGAACAAAGCCTGTGGTTACGCTGTGATTGAAAAGTGTACTTAGTGGTGATGCTAGTTTATATTTTAGCCTGTTTAGAAGACAGCCTGGGATGTCATCTGGTCCCATAGAGGCTGTATGTTTAGCCTTGGACAAGACTTTGAGGACCTGTTCTTCAGATTTGTAAGGTGGGGAGGAAGTTTGGGGTAAGGTTTGTTGTAAGTTACGAGGGGATAAGGGAGTGAAATTTTCACCGAACCTATCTACTAGCAGGTTTGTTGTCTCTGTGGGATCAGTGTGTGTGATACTTTTAGCCACTAGTTCTGCACATGCTTGGGTCCTACCCTTTAGGTTATGTACGTATCTGTAAAAGTCCTTACGGTTATCCTTGGCTGTGCCTGTTAAGTTTCTCTCAAAGGAACCCTTGGAGGATTTGATAAGTTGTCTTATTTGCCTGTTGAGGCTGAGGAGGATGCTTTTCCATTGCTGGGGCCTTACCTTTGTTTTCTTGGGCAGCAACTTTTTGGGTTTATTGTAAAGTTTGTTGATGCTGGATGCCCACCATAGCAACTTGTTTTTACTTGGAGCACTGGCTTGGATTGTTTCTGGTACGGCTGAGTTTATACACTTATGCATGTGATTGTACAGGGCTTTAGTGTAAGCTTTAGTGTAAGCTTTGGCATAGTTACCACTTATAGCTTGGGGTGGGGCTTAGAATGTATTTATAGCCTCACGTAGAAGGGTATAGTTTGCCTTGGTGAAGTTTTTTAGTCTGATTTTACCCTTTGTGACTTCTGGTGTTAGTGCCAGCTCAAAGGTGACTGATTTGTGGTCAGTTTTAACTAACGAGGGTCTGACAGTTGTGGCAGTGCATCTGTTTGACATGTTGGTGAGGACCAGATCCAGAATGTTTGTTCCCATTGTTGGGGTATGGACAATTTGTTCCAGGGCATTTGAATTAACAAAGTCAAGGAACTTTTGCACTAGTGAGTTAGGGCTAGTGTAGGTTTCCCATTTGATAATGGGATGATTGAAATCTCCCATAATCAGTGTGTTCAGTAAAATTTGGATTGTCTCCAGCTTGGTCAAGTAGGCTTCATGAGCATCATGACCCTCGGAGGGGGATCTGTAACTGGAAATTACTGGAATGGGGGTCTTACCCACTGTAATCTGGGCCTGGATTAACTCCATGGAGGTTTCCAGTTTAACTAGATGGGAGATGAATTTATCTCTGCAATAGATTGAACCGCTGCCTCCTTTGGTTTTCACATCTTCATTTTGTGGTCTAAAGGTGTGGAAGGCATTGTAGCTTTGCAAGGTCGAGGTACTCTGTGAGGCCTTGAACCAGGTTTCTGTGACTGCACAGACATCTACATCTTCTAGTGATAGGAGTGCTTCCAGGAAGTGCAGTTTTTGGTTTAAGCTCCTAGCATTCAGCAACATGACCCTTATTTTGTTATGATTGGTTAATTTCACATTGGTAATGTTGTTTTTGAGACCTTGCCTAAAAAAGGCACCATGGGGGAGGCAAGAGCCTTTGCAAACAGCCAAAACCTAGAGGTGCCAGGTGCAAACTGTCTCTGGCAAAGCAGCAAGGTTTGTCAACCATGGCCTCCCAAGCTGACAGGAACTGGATCCCCTTTGAATGACACCAAACACTGAGCCAATTATTGAAATTAATAATTCTTTGTTTATACTGTGGCATCATTCTAGGTGAGGGTAGTATACAGCTCAAGGCTAAGGACATACCTGCCTGGGGCACATACTCAGAGAGCTCAACCATATCTCTCTTCATGCAGTCCAGTGAGGTACTTCTGAGGTCATTCACACCAAAATGAACTATGACAGAGTCATAATGGTATTTGTTGCTGAAAGACCTGAGAGCATGCATGATCTAACGAATCCTGGCACTGGACAGGCAGCTGACTGTGACTTTCTCCTTCTCCAATCTGGTCTGTGAGACATCTATATGTCTCAATATTGAGTCTCCAGTGACAAGAAAATTTGTTTTTGAGTGTTATGCCTTACTGGCTTGGTGGGTGAGACACTGGTGTTGCTATGTGTCATGGGTACTATAGGGACCGTGTTAGTTGTAGCAGTCTTGTATTTTGGAGGTGTCTGGTGTTTCAGGAAGTTTTTCAAGAGAACCTCCACGTATGTGGATTTACATGTTTTATGCATACTATGTTTATGAGTAGTGGTACTATGAGCATATGTAGTGGTGGGTGAGTTGACAACCTTCTCCATGTTACTGTTTTGAGTGAGAGAGAACATGGATTCTAGATTCTTGGTGCAAATACATCTCTCACATTCTGTACTAGAGTGTGTTATTAGTTGAGGGTTGTCTGTGTACATGACACAATTGCTACACTGCCTCAAGAGACCCAAGTCAACAAGGTTGGCAGGAGAAACAAGGGTAGTCCGACTGTCCATAATGCTAGGTTGAAGACTGTTGGCAATAGGGGTGGCTATACAGAGTCAGTCATGGAGGAGCTAAGTGGATGTGTATTTCTGTCTGACTTTTAGGGAAAATATGTTGAAGTAACTGTCCGACTTTGATGCACAACTGCACAGCAGTACACAGTGCTTTGCAACACTCAAACAAGCAGAAACCTGCTCAAATGCAGGAGCTAAATACCAGAAGTTTAAAACAAAAATCAATTTAAAAGATTCAAAAGGACCATTGAAGATACTTATTCCAAGCCCTAGACTGGCCTCCCTTTACCAGACAGGTCCCAGTCAGCAAAATTCTCTCACAAAAGTGCAGTTTGGCCCCTTCCATTCCAAGATGGCCTGGAAAACATGCTCAGAACAAACAAACCACTACAAACAGTTTCAGAAGCAACAAACCTATATCTGGACTATGCTACAGCTACTAGTTTCAGTGGGAAATACTAGAAATTATTTTAAACACCAGATAAATAGCAGTGAGACACTAAAAAAAAATTTAAAACAGCAAAAAAAAAAAAAAAAAAAAAAAAACAGCAATGAGGCTCTAAAGAATGTTTTAAATAGTTAACAGATCAGTTATTTAAATACTACTTGCCAGGAAAACCAGAACAAGCAGAACAAATAGCTTAAAAACAGTGAAAAATACCAGTAAATATTTAATAAACAGTGAAACTAACCAGTCTGATGTATTTGTACCAGACACATATGGTGGAACAACCACATCAACAAACTAAAAGAAAAAGCTCTTGACTTTTTCTAAAAGATGTCCACTTCAGTCTTTATAAAAGGGATTTAAAATGGTAAGTATCTTAAACTTACCATTAGGAAAGTCAAGGTCGGCTATGATCTTAGAATAACATCTAATTCAAAAGACAACCATAAGGTATTATTCAGCTATATTAGGAAGCTTAAAGGTAGACAACTATTCTTTCCTGAACTTATCTTTAATGATACCAGCTTCTCTGTCTCCAAAGACATTGCTAATATTCTTGCAGACAGATTATTTTCCAGCTTCATCCACCCATTTGTCCCCATCATACCTTCCCACCTGAAATCACTTTCCACCAAGACCTTTTGGCACTTTCCAAAATTAAAAATACCAGTTCCTTGGGTCCTGACAATAATCCTGGATGTCTGCTGAGAAGCATTAAGTCCAACCTAATAATCACTTCTTCAACATGAGTTTCTTCAATGGTTACATCCCCAGTGTGTGTAGAAGAGTTGTTGTGGTGCCCTTACATAAGTGTATCATCTATACTTTCTCCAAGAATTACAGGTCTATTAGTCTCACAGGTATTACTTGTAAGTCTAAGAAAAACTCATGCAGTGCCATGATTGCTCCCCAGGCTAGTGAAAGTGGATAAGTTATACATACTAAATCTAGAGTACTTGATAATAGTTTTCAATCTTGCTCACAAACACTGGCTAATCTACAATGTATGTACTGTACCTGTGTACCATGTATGTATTCTACCTATGTTCCAAATTTCAGCTGTACACCACAAATCTATTAATTACCTTTATTTTTAAATTAATATTTTTTTGTTTGTTCTCTCCACTGTAACTGTTGATGTGCCGCATACCACTGTAAAAACATGTATTTTGTAATTTGTGTGTATACTGATCATGTCTAAATAACTAAATGTATCTGTAATTTTTCTTTGTGGAGCTTTTCTCCCCGGACCTCTGCTGAAAAAGGGCCTTTTCGGCTCAGTCAGACACCCCTGGTTAACAAATGTAAAATAAATAAAATAAATAAATAAATAAATAAATATACAATTTCCAGGTGACCTTTTTTCCCTGTATCCAAACTGTTTTTTTCTTTGTAAAATGCAGATCATGCCTGATCAATGTGGTAGAGTTTTTTGAAAACTTTACTGAGATCACTGATAGGGTACATATATTACACTCTGCTTTCCTGGACCCTGCCAAAGTCTTTGACACTACCTTACATGCGAGGAGTTTTGACAAACTCTCCCAGCTCAACATTCACCCATACTTAGTTCACTGGATAGGTAACTGGCTGTCTGAGAAGACATATACCATTAAGATCATGGGTGTTTTCTCTAGACAAAAATGCATCAAAGCAGTGCCCTTCAGGGCTCTGAGGCCCCCTTCTTTTTGGTATATACTTTTCTGGCATGAAAGCTGATACCAGTGGACTAAGACTAACCAAAGTTGCTGGTGATTGCAAACTATGGGCAATTATGAAATCCCATTCTGATACTCAAATTCTTCAACAAGGACTAGACCAAACAAATGTTTGGTGTGTTAACTGTGGGCTTACATTCAGTAATATAGCATTACTTTTGCTTACTAAATAGATAATGTTCTACTTAAATCTGACACATTCATTGAGCACTTTGGTACCTTTGTTGGCAACAGACTCTCCTCTCATCACCATGTCTGTGTGGGGATTGGAAAGTCTTTGGGCCTTGCACAATTTATCCTTCATATTATCAGCTCAAGTTCCAAAGAAGTTGTAGTCCTATATTATTCCTTCCTTATTAGACCCATCAATGAATACAATGTCCTATTTGGCATGTACTTCATTAAAGACCTAAACCAATTCTGAAGACATCTGGTCCTGGTACCTGAAGCCACTCTGATAAATTAAAAGGTCTGCCCCTCTACTCAATGTTATATACACCCTTGAGGGGTGATCTCTGCTTAACCTTCTGTGCTGTGAATGACCCAGCACTCTTTGAATTCTTTCACCTAAATTGACCCAGTGGTAAAGCAAAAACCCACCCTAGAGAACTAAATCTATATTACCTCGTGAGCTTCACTAAATGGAGTGACAGGTACCTCATCTGTAGAATAAGTTGTCATTACACACAAAGCAGACTACTTTCCTAATAGCCATTAAAACCATTCTGAATGACTGAATGGGTGATGCAGGTTTTCACCTAGGATACATGGAGAAAGTCTACTTAATGGGCGACACTGTTAGTCCCCTCATCAGTATTAGGTAATGTAGCTGAGCTCCCCCATGGTCTCCTTAGCTTAAAGCTTAGTAACAAACTAAGAACCTTCGATACCAGTCATTAGACAGAGTACTGCTCTAGCATTTGCTCATATTTCTCTTTGAATGTGTACACACTGGAATGTATTCAGAAATACTTTACTAGGCAAAATATTTCTGTAAAAGCACTGCGCCTAAGCACCTCAGTGTTCATTCTGTCTACTACAGACTTTTCAGAGAAGGCCTTCCCTGGGTGTATAAGTGTTCCAAAGATGAGATACTTAGGGCTGCACTTGACATCTAGTTTTTAAAACATGAAGCAGTTACAGGAAAGAATAAAGTCAGTATGAAAATCGATAAATATTTTACTGACATTCAGTTAAGCCTTGGAACCAACTAAGCAGTGGTATAAGGCCATGTAAGTCACAGAAAGAATTTAAATATAAGGTTAAGCTATTCTTTCTAGAACAGACTTACAAGTCAAGGTGGGCAAGAGTGGAACACGTATATGGCCTTTCCTGAGGCACTGATTTTACAAACTAACTCCGTAGCATTGTAACCTTTTGTGACATTCTCTCTTCCACACACCCAGTCTTCATGCCTTTGACTTTTCTTGTGTATTATGTTAAACTGTTTAAAAATCTTTCCTACCAGTATGACTTGCACCAGAAAAAGCATTGAAATAAATCATCTATGCTGTGGTCTGACTTCATGTAGCAGAGAGTTGAAATCTTGACTGCAGCACAGAAAATCTGAGTTCAGTCTGTGGCCTGGAAGCTGGTGGTGTTGGGCAGGGAAGATGGGCTGAGTCCTCTATCCTTGTGGGGGTGAGGTGACTAGACCTGCTGCCATGCTGACAGCTTGGATATCTTCTAAATGAGAAAGATAGAAGCCAGCAGTGACTGAGCTTGGATGGGAGGCATACCCAAACAGTAAGGTATGCTGTATCAGGAGCCAAGCATATGAAGCAGTAAACATCACCAGGGGCCAGCACTGCAAGCCACTTCCTTCAGCTGTCTCTGGGATATGGTGATTATTGCATTTAATATGGACTAAATCCTCCTATGACTGTGTCACCCCATAGGGGAATAAAAGGAAAAATTGGTCACAGGAAACATTGATGTGTGACATTCTCACCCAAAGGGGACATAAAATTTATTTAAAAATAAAGAAAGAAAATTAAACTATGAGATTGTAAGTTTACCCCAGGGGTCACATCTGTGTCACTGCTAGACAGGGGCACAGTAAACTAATTCTATTATATAAGGGGACCTTCATTGTGTCACTACTAGACAGAGGCACAGTATTCTAAATTTATTCTGTACATTTTTGTACCATTTCATGGGGTGGCAAAAGCCACATCACTATGGCTAGGCTTACAAATGCCCCAGGGCAGATAGCCTAGTACTATACTATGAAACTATGAAACTATGAAAAGAGTCATAATTTAGGAAATCTTACCAGATTTACTCAGCCTCTATCAATCTATAGGGGCAGTTAGTGAAAGGCAAGAAATTCATTGGGTATGTTTTTTTATAAAAAAGCCTCTTTTTTATTTTACATTTCTGGGAATAAACATTACCTTCTTCATCTAGCAGTCAAGAACTGGCTGCTGTATTTATATAGGTTCCTTGTAAACCCAGGTGCCACACGGGTGTGATTTCCTCAAGTGCAGCTACTGATTTTTGAAAATTTGATATTTTATTTTGTCAAAGATGATGGACAATTAACGACTTATTACAACTCATGACAATAAGTGATTGAAAAAAAAGACGGTAATATCTTTTATGATGAATCTTGATTGTAATGATGTAAATCTTACCTGTTAAATTAGACACCCCTGTAAATAGTTTTGTTTTGTTGTTATGACTGAAGTTATTTGTTGTTAACCTGTGTAAACTGTATGTAAATATTTTAATCTTACAGAATAAATTTATCTATTTGAAAAATTCAGTAAAAATATTTAAAAAAAAAGATGATGTACAATATGGGATCCAGTCTAACAACGTTCTATGTGGTAATTAGCTAAGTAGCTAGTTATTTTCTGTAAGACCCAGATTCATAAAAACTTTTTCTTAGCTCAAGGCCCATTTGTGGGTAATGGGAAGTTATGATGACAAGTCATGGTTCATAAGGGTCCATGCCATTTGATTGAAATCACAAAATATTGAAAATGGAATTGAAAGCACATCATCATCATCATCATCATCATCTTCTTTCGGCTGTTCCCGTTAGGGGTTGCCACAGCAGATCATCTGTTTCCATTTCATCCTGTCCTCTGCGTCATGCTCTTTCACACCAACCGCCTGCATGTCCCCTCTCACCACATCCATAAACCTTATCTTAGGCCTTCCTCTTTTCTTCTTACCTGGCAGCTCCATGCTTAGCATCCTTTTCCCAATATACCCAGCATCCCTCCTCAGCACATGTCCAAACCAACGCAATCACACCCTCTTGCATTGTCTCCAAACTGTCCAACCTGAGCTGACCCTCTAATATACTGATTCCTAATCCTGTCCATCCTAGTCACACCCAGTGCAAATCTTAACATCTTTAACTCTGCCACATCCAGCTCTGACTCATGCCTTTTCGTCAATGCCACCGTCTCCAACCCATACAACATAGCTGGTCTCACTACCCTCTTGTAGACCTTCCCTTTCACTCTTACTGGTACCCGTCTGTCACAAATCACTCCTGACACTCTTCTCCACCCATTCCACCCTGCCTGTACTCTCTTCTTCACCCCTCTTCCACACTCACCATTACTCTGAACTGTTGATCCCAAGTACTTAAACTCATCCACCTTTACCAACTCTACTCCCTGCATCCTCACCATTCCTCTACCCTCCCTCACATTTACACACATATATTCTGTTTTAGCCCTGCTGACCTTCATTCCTCTCCTCTCTAAAGCATATCTCCAACTCTCCAGGGTCGCCTCAACCTGGTCCCTGCTCACTACATATCACAATGTCATCTGCAAACATCATAGTCTACGGGGCCTTCTGTCTAATCTCATCTGTCAACCTGTCCATCACCACTGCAAATAAGAAAGGGCTCAGAGCTGATCCTTGATGTAATCCCACCTCCACCTTAAACGTATCTGTCACTCCCACCGCAGTCCTCACCAATGTCACACTACCCTCGTACATGTCCTGTACCACTCTTCCATACTTCTCTACCACTCCCGACTTCCTCATACAATACCATAATTCCTCTCTAGGCACCCTGTCATATGCTTTCTCTAAGTCCACAAAGACACAATGCAACTCCTTCTGACCTTCTCTGTATTTCTCCAACAACACTCTCAGAGCAAATATTGCACCTGTAGTGTCTTTCCTGGCATGAAACCATACTGCTGATCACTAATCATCACCTCCCTTCTTAACCTAGCTTCCACTACTCTTTCCCATAACTTCAAGCTGTGACATCAATTTTATCCCTCTGTAGTTACTACAGCTCTGCACATCACCCTTATTCTTAAAGATAGGTACCAAAACACTTTTTCTCCACTCCTCAGGCATCCTCTGACTTTCCAAAATTTCATTAAACAATCTGGTTAAAAATTCCACTGCCATTTCACCTAAGCACCTCCATGCTTCCACTGGTATGTTATCTGGGCCAACAGCCTTTCCATTTTTCATCCTCTTCATAGCTGTCCTTACTTCCTCCTTGCTAATCTGTTTCACTTCCTGATTCACTATCCCCACATCAGCCAACCTTCTTTCTCTCTCATTCTCCTCATTCATCAGTCCTTCAGAGTACTCTTTCCATCTACTCAACACACTCTCCTCACTTGTGAGTACGTTTCCCTCACTATCCTTTATCACGCTTACCTGCTGCACATCTTTCCCAGCTCTGTCCCTCTGTCTAGCCAATCAGTACAGGTCCTTTTCTCCCTCTTTAGTGTCCAATCTCTCATACAACTCTCCATATGCCTTATCCTTAGCCTTTGCCACCTCTCTCTTTGCCATGCGTCTCATCTCCTTATACTCATGTCTACTTTCTTCATCTCTTTGACAATCCCACTTCTTCTTCGCCAGCCTCTTCCTCTGTAGACTCTCCTGTACTTCCTCATTCCACCACCAGGTCTCCTTGTCCTCCTTCCTCTGTCCAGATGTCACACCGACACCTTTATACCAGTCTCCCTTACTAGCTCTGCTGTAGTTACCCAGCTATTCGGTAACTCTTCACTGCCTCCCAGTGCCTCTTAACTCTTCCCTGAACTCCACCTCACAATCACCCTTTTTTAACTTCCACCATTTCATCTTTGGCACTGCCCTCACACTCCTCCTCCTCTTCTTGATCACCAACATCATCCTACAGACCACCATTCTATGCTGCTTAACTACACTTTCCCCTGTCACCACTTTGCAGTCTCCAATCTCCTTCAGACTGGCCCTCCTACATAGGATATAATCCACCTGTGTGCATCTTCCTCCACTCTTGTACTTCATCCTGTGCTCCTCCCTCTTCTTAAAATATGTATTCACCACAGCCATGTACATCCTTTTCACAAAATTCACAATCATCTGACCTTCTGCATTCCTCTCCTTAACACCATACCTACCCATCACTTCCTCATCCCCTCTGTTCACTTCACCAACATGCCCATTAAGGTCTGCTCCAATCACTAGTCTCTCACCCTTGGGCACACTCACCACCACTTCATCCAACTCACTCCAAAATTTTCCTTTCTCATCCATCGCACACCCAACTTGTGGAGCATATGCACTAACACCATTCACCATTACACCATCAATTTCAAGCTTTATAAACATCACTCTATCAGACACTCTCTTCACCTCCAAAACACTCTTGGCATACTGTTCCTTTAGGATAACCCCTACCCCATTTCTCCAGCCATCCACACCATGATAGAACAATTTGAACCCGCATCCTATACACCTGGCCTTACTTCCCTTCCATCTGGTCTCTTGCACGCACAATATATCATCCTTCCTTCTCTCCATCATATCAGCAAAATGCTGAAAATGGAAATTGTCCTTTCCCCATTGTTGTGCAATCCTAAAGTTAATATTTTTTTAAATTTTATGTTTTCGACTTTATGTGTTTCTTTGTTTTGTGTTTTTGATCAAATAGCATGAAAGTGATTCAGAAAGGGGGTCGCTAAGCACATGCAAATTCTTAGTGAGAACTTCCTTCTTCCACCATTGGTTGTCTGCATAATTCAACAAACAATATGTACAGTATGTAGTCCCATGGTTTAATCCTTACACATAGGAGACTAGTATATCACTAGAGTTTTGAGTACTCCATTCACAGCAAGCAGAAAGACTGTGGTGCAGTAGCTGTCTTGGGCAGAGTCACATTAAATTTCTGTATCAAAGAGTTAGTAGGACATTAACTAGATATTTGTAGTCCTACTTAGCAGTAAACAGAGGTTATACAGGAGATGTGAACCCAGCTGCATGTCATTTCACTGTCATTTTGCTGAGATCCCATAATAAAATTTATACAGAGACAGTGGTTCATGCATAAGGCAGGTAGCATCATGGAATCACACTAAGTTCCATTTATGTACTATTCATGAGGGCTCTATCAGGAGCTCCCTTTCTGAATGACTGAGCTCTGCTTAGCATAAATATTGGAGCTCGTCTCCGGATCCTTGTTTGTAAAGTTTCAGAGCTCAGATTCCGAATTGGACATAGTGTCTCCTGTTCCCCATGAATAAATAAATGGGAGGACAAAAACAACTAATGGGCAACATAGTGGTGCATTGGTTAGCACTGATGTCTCACTGCACTCAAGTCTTCCATTTTAATTTTTCAACAGGGTGACTACTTCTACATAAGTTTTATTATGCAATCTAGTTTCCACCCCTGTCCCAAAGATGTACTGTAGGTGAATTTTTGCTCTTCTGAATGCCCTTTGGGGGAGAATGTCAGATTAATGATGGTAGTTTTGTTGAATGTGAAAGGATCAAAGTATGTGTAACACGCCTACTTTCAATGACAGTGTTGTTGTTGTTGTGTCTTTCAGCTTTTCCCGGTTAGGGGTCACCACAGCGGAACTCCAGTCCGCTAATGATTGGCAGATAGATTTTTACGTGCTGAGTTGCCAGCCCTGACGTACAACCTTCAACAAAGGTACGCCCATTCACGCATGTCTCCACGCAGAAGACGCTCTAGCTGAGAATCGAACCGGACAGCGTCTTATTGTGAGGCGACAACGCTACCGCAGCACCACCACCGCAGCTGAAAGTGTAGTTTGCCTATTTCTGCACTTCTCTGTGAACTCAGAGTTGGGGCTGGGGGTGGTTCTACTTACAGGGTGCATGGAGCAGGGCTTGCTCCCTGAAAAAAAAAAAAAACAGGTTTTCTCAGATGTTCAAAAAAGAAGTTTTTGACAAACATTTTTCAAATGTTTAATGGCTATCTTCAGCTTGTCAACAGGAATCCCCGGTGGGAATGCAGGCAGTGTGTGTGTGTGTGTGTGTGTGTGTGTGTGTGTGTGTGTGTGTGTGTGTGTGTGTGTGTGTGTGTGTGTGTGTGTGTGTGTGTGTGTGTGTGTGTGTGTGTGTGTGTGTGTGTGTGTGTGTGTGTGTGTGTGTGTGTGTGTGTGTGTGTGTGTGTGTGTGTGTGTGTGTGTGTGTGTGTGTGTGTGTGTGTGTGTGTGTGTCCTTCAATGGGATGCCACTCCATCCCAGATTAGTCTAGCGCTTTGCACCCTTTGAGTGTGAGGACGGGTTTCCCCACAGCACTGAAAGAAAGTTAGTGGACGATCAGAGAATGTTTGGATAAATAAAATATAGCCACTACTTTTTCAGCTATGTTTGTGGCATTGGCTCATTGAAGAGGGGGTACTCTATGGATGAGATTATTTTTCACAAGATAGTTGTGTGATTATGCTTTACTAGATTACTACTTTTTCATTTGTGTAACAACTAAACTGTTCTTTCTGTACCCCTTGAATATCTTTTAAGATAGACATGGTAAAATGTTTTCATGGTTTGCCTTGTAGTTTTTTTTCTGCATTATGCATTAATTTGCACATTAAAGGCTTCACTCAGCCCACTGTTTCGTAGCCCAGTTTTGTTCTTTGTAGTGATCTTTCTAATTTTTTTAATTTACACCCTGTCATTTAACTTGCAAGAGGACTTCATTTTCTTTTGATTCTCTTTTATTTATGTCTAAGTCACATGCATCAGGTCGCTACTTCAGTTACTATGTGTTCCTAGCAGGATGAAGTTCAATTCTATACCTTTCTGCTGTAGAGAAATGTAGTACATTCCTCTTTATCTGTAGATTGTAAGTCTTACTTTTGGCTCTCTATTGAAATGTCAGCACTCGAAATGCCATATGCTGACAAGCCAAAAAAAACACAGAAAATCCAGGAAAACAGTGAATATCAAAGATCGCTCTTCTCCTTTAAACTGCTTTTTTGCAGAAGGGCAAGTCCCCACATACCCCCACTCCCAAACTTCTATATAACAATTCTGAGATTGATTTCTAGGAGAAAAGGGAACATTCCGGGAAATAGCCATTTCAGACTTAGTTTCCATGTTTTGTGACTCACTCTAGTGGGTCCTGATATTTCGAATGGTCACCCTTATTTTTATCTAATGTTGTATTTATTGATTTTCCTTTTGGCTGTGAAATGCACTTGTTCCTCAGCCATTCCTGCTTTATGTCTCAGACAAACAGATTCAAACTCCGTGGTACACAGTTGTAACTAAAGACACAAGAGGTTTATTTCTTTCTTTCTTTCTTTATATTATTTATTACTTGTTGACTTGGCAAGTGAATCTTTTCAGATATGAGCTGGACAAGACAGCATAAAAAATGATGCTGTGTTATTTTTGCTTGTGATGCCTGGGGCTCTTTACCAAGTCCACCTCCCTAGATTGTAGTGCCTCTGACCCATGGTTTTAAGTGGAAACAGTGGTGAAGACATTTCTTCAAGACTGTGGTCTGTAAAATAAGTATATATATTTGAGTTTCTGCCATGAGACAGGAAATAAGTATATATATTTGAGTTTCTGCCATGAGACAGGCAGCAAACAAAAGCTGTCTACTAGCTGAGATGCACTACTGTTGCACTTGAGCATACAGAAAAATGTACTTTTGGTTTAAATGCTGTGGAATATCTGTCAGGTATCATAAAATACCTTAACTGTGTTCTCATACTCATTTACGATACTATAA
Organism: Protopterus annectens; assembly: GCF_019279795.1. Classification (NCBI taxonomy): domain Eukaryota; kingdom Metazoa; phylum Chordata; order Ceratodontiformes; family Protopteridae; genus Protopterus; species Protopterus annectens. The sequence goes on along the minus strand of NC_056733.1, from coordinate 744,703,126 downwards.
CTTCATAAATGTAGCAAACATAATTGTACAAATTATGATAATTATAGCCAGGTATCCTGGTTGTTTCTTCTGTTTTTTTTCTTTCCTTTTTGATTTGAAGATGTTTAGATGGTACACAGACTAAATATTGAAGTATCATGTTTTAATTAGAGTCAAGCACTTTTTACCCTTTCTTATGTGGCAACAATCATTTTAGCAATAGATCTAATGTTGTCAATGTTCATTCTGTCCTCAACTGATGGGTTCAGATCTAATCCTTGGATCCAACTCGTCCATTACCAAAGCTCCTGGCAACCAAAACTCTTTAACTTCTCCCCTACCCATAATGCACCAACCCCAAGTTACCTCAGATCTCGTTTGCCATTTTTCATGAAAGACATTGTTGACAATAGCTCTCAAGCGTTTTCAGATAAGTGATATTATCTTCTAAATCTTAATATTTTTTCTGTCACTTACCTTCTCTTGAACTATTGTACAAGTGCATAGTCCTTTAAAATACTACTGTTAGTATTTTTCTTTCCTGTCTACACTTAATGTAGCTCTTTATTACCATTGCTGGTAGTTTTTCTTCTTCCTTTCTGTTCTAATAAATAATAATAAAAAAAATGTGTTCTTTGTTGTCTTTGCTATCTTATACTTGTAGTTGTGGCAGAAAAAGGCCATGCTGGATTTAAAAAGTGCATTAAGTGTGGGCATCAGCTACCAGTGTCAGATGCCCACACTATGTGTGTTTACTGTCTTGGGCTTTTACATCTTCAAAAGGATTGTTCCATCTGCCATGGGTTCAATTGTAGGGTAATTGTAGAAAGGAAGAATAAGCTTATTTTGAAAGGCTTAATATCACCTGCTTTTGGAGAGGCAATATCTGGAAATCAATCTCCCAAAAGTAAAAGTAAACATTTGAAACTATCTACATCATCCAACCCAGTTTCATAGCTATCCAGGAAAAGATCTAAGCTTGATCCAACCTCACCCTCAGGTCTGAAAAAGAGAAAATTAATAAACCCTACTACCTCAGATCCAACAAAAAAGCTATCAGATCTGACTGCCTCGAGCCCTGTTTCTCTTCCCAGGCTAGATATTCGCCATCCATTGATCTGGTACCTTCAGGGGTGCCCTCATCCTTTCTGATGCATCACCGATCTAGATCCTCCTCTATACTTTTAACTCGTTCTTCCAGAAGTTTTACAGAGGAAGATGTGGAGAGAGTGATGCAGAAGATTCTATCAGTGCAGAGTCAGACAGGTGTGTTATTGACTCCTAACGCTTGGGTCATAAGGTCTATCCTTCGAATATACCTACATTTCAAGTCCTTCCTCTGATTCCTTCAACTGTTTCAAAGTCTCTGGATCCAAGCCTTCTGGCTCCATCTGGCTCAGATCCAAAGATAGCAATATCTTCGGATCCGAAGCTTACTCTCAGTGCTTTGGTTCTGTCAGATAAAGAGGGCTCTTAGAGCCATAGCTTTCCTACTGGATCTGAGGTGTTGGAGTCAACTCTGAAGTTGTCAGAGCCATCTCTGTTTCTTGTAGCCTCAGCACTGGATAGCACAGCTCTGGCTTCTAAGTTGAGGAGATTGCTTTTGGAGTGGGGGAGGACAGTGGTCCAGAAGTCTGTCTTTTCGGAGATGAGGTTTTCTCTTTCTTCAGCGCAGTCAGCCTTTGAGCTTGTGAAGAGGGTTTTTTCTGCCCCAACAGAGCAGATTGATACACCACCCTCGGATCTTTAACTTTCTACCTTGATGTCTCTGAGCTTGGAACCTCAGCACTCTTTACCACAGGGACAGCCAGTCCAAGACCCCCAGGCTTTCCAGCAAGGTATTACAGTTTCTTCCAATACCTCCATGGAGCATCCCACTGTCCATAGGAAGAAGAAGTGCTAGAGGAATCACTTGGACTCTCCTCAAAAGTCTGTCATATAGGATTCAGACTTCAATGAAGGTGAAGCGTCCCCACGATCACCCCCTGAAGATCTCTTGTTTGAGATCTTAAAACAGAGAGGTGGTTGGACACCCAGCAACCCTTCATCTGAGGAGGCGGTACCCCTGGAGGCTTTCAGTACTCACCCATCTACCTCCTGGGTTGGTCAGCACGCCGACGAGCTTATCGACTTGATCTCTTGGCAGGCATGGAAGCAATGTGACACAGTTGAATCCATATCCAGGAGACTGAACAAGATTATGGCACCACCTTTGGATAAGGAGTTTTGGGGTAAAGAGGTGCCCGTTGATGCCATGGTCATGGCAGTGGCCACCAAAAAGGAACTTATCGAAGAGAGTTCCACTGTCCATCCCCCTAACAGGGAGTCTAGGGCAATGGACAGGTTTGGGAAGTTTATCTATGCTTCAGCAACCTTCATCTTAAGGTCACTGACTTATTTGGCACATTTTACAAGGTTACAGAGGGTTTTGATTAAGAAACTGTCAAATAACCCCCTCAGGATCTCTATCTGCAGAGGTCCAATCATTCATGACTTTTCAGTTGGCTACCCTGCCATTTCTTTCAAATTCATCCATGAGGCTAATTTTTCATGTAGCTGTAGGAACCTCAAGGGGAGTAGGTTCAGGCATTTCCATCAGGAGACATGCTTGAACGCACTTATGTGATTTTCTGGAGCCCTTCAAGTCTTCATTCAACAATGCTCCTTTTGACGGCACTTCTTTGTTTCACCCTAAAGTAAAGGACACATTATCTGTCTGCAGTGGGAGCACGTTGTTTGACCCCCTCAAAGATTGTTTTTAGGGAATCAATGAGGTGGTCAAAAGATGTGGTTCAGGAAATCTCAAGGTCCTTTCCAGGCACTTTTGGAGAAAGTTCATCCAGGGGCAGAGGGGGAACTTCAATGGTTGACTCTGCCCCTGCGGCAGAGGAGGCCTGCAAAACCAGGGGTCCAGAGATTCTTTTTTGGACAGACCCTACCAGTGCTCCTGAAAGGAGGCCCAATTGTCTGCCTCTGGAGGCAATCAGGGTTGATTATCCCTACACCAGAGAGCCTGGCTAGACATAACAGATATTTGGGTGCAGAGGATTGTTTCCAGAGGCTGTATAATACCCTTTTCCCCTTCCACCTCCAATCTCAAGGAAAATACCCAATGTTCCACCCAATCAGAGGGAAGAATCAGCAATTCTAATACAAAAGCTGCTAGAAAAAATGGTCTTCCAAGAGGTCCCACCGGACCAGATAGAATGCGAAACTTACTCAAGGTTCTATTTTAGTGCTAAAGAAAACAAGGGACTAGAGACCAGTTTTGGATTGCAGCAACTTGAAGTAGTCAGTTTGACACACAAAGTTTCACATGGTCACAGTTCAGTCCATTCCCCTTTTCTGGGCAAGGACAACTGGATATGCTCAATAGATATTCAGGATACATACTATCACAAAAAGATGAACAGACAATCCAGAAGGTACTTACACTTCCAGCTGGGAGCCAGTCATTATCAGTACAGAGTTCTGCCTGTTGATCTCATCACAGCCCCCAGGGTGTTCACCAAATATAAGGCAGTAGTAGCAGCTCCAGTGGTGGCTCGTGATATCAGACTGCAGCCCCCCCAGCTGTGAACTACAATGGTACAATCCAATAACTTCTCCTATCCTAACCTCACATAGAAAGTGAATCCGGACTTCTGCCTTACCAGTTCAGATTCAGGAAGAAGGCAGCAAACTGCTGATGCCCCAGAAATCTATGCAGTGCTAACCACATAGACTGAAAGGGGAGGTGTGTGTGTGTGTGTGTGTGTGTGTGTGTGTGTGTGTGTGTGTGTGTGTGTGTGTGTGTGTGTGTGTGTGTGTGTGTGTGTGTGTGTGTAATGCCCCAGTTGATTTACACTGGTGGCTATAGAGATCACTCGGGATACCTGCTGGTGGTGGTTAGAGAATACCTCAGGCTTGAACCCTTTACCCTGGGTACAGGTAACGAGAGCCTGAATTCCCTACCCACCACCATTTGTGAAACTTTTACAAATTTTTGCCTCATATTTTGTTCTATTCTGTTCCTCATAAAATCTGTGGTTTCTGAACTTTTAGTTCCTTAAATAGTTGATGGTGCAGTGGTAGCATTGTTGCCTCCCAGCTAGAGGTTCTCTAGTTTGATTCTTGGCTGGGGTGCCTTCTGTGTTGAGTCTGCATGTCTTCCCTGTGTTTGTGTGTGGGTTTGCTCTGGTGTCCTCCCATGTTATAAAGACATGTGTCTGCAGTATTTCTCCCTTGGCCTCTGCTGAAAATTGGCTTTTGTTCCAAGTCAGACTTTCCTGGTTAACAAATGTTAAATACATAAAATTGACAGGCATTTGAATTTCAGACTTCATATTCTTCAGAAAGTACATAGTAACACAAAACCTTTTATTCTAGCAATTTTCTAAGTTTATAAGATGAATATTTGAAATTTGTCCCTATGTTTGGGACTGTATTCCCCCATTATTGGCTTCGTCCAGGTTTTTTGTGCTAAGGTTGAGAACTATGGTGAGAACTGAATTCACTGAATATGTTTGAGGGCTGTATTCCCCCATTACTGGCTTTGCCCAGGTGTTTTGTGCTAAGAGGTTGACAGCTATGGTGAGAACTGAATTCATTAAATGGTAGCCATTTAAGTTTCAGTCTTCCTCTCTTTCATAAAATAGCCGATTTGTCATAGTAGTATGTTACTCTGACTGTTTTGCACAGGGTCCTGGGTTCAAGACTTGACAGTGAAATGTATGGTGGTAACACCACATTTTATATTAGCAAATTTCCAAGATTATACAAGCAGTGTTTAAAATGTGTCCCTGGTTTTTGGGCTTTTGTCCCCCCCCCCAATAAATTTTGGCTTTTTCCAGATTTCTTGTGCTGCGAAGTTGAGCGATACAGTTGAGTGTCTTGTAGATTTTGCAAGGAGCTGAGAGCTGCAGGGGAAGAGAAGTTTAGTGCTGCTTATGCTATGTCTGCTTGCATTATTAATAGCACAACAGGTAGTGTTCTTGCTTTTGATGCAGAAGACTGTGGGCTCTACTCCCACAGAGGATAGATGCTGCTGTACTGAGAATGTCCTCTTTGGCGAAGATACAGGCACTTTATTTGTAGATAAAACAATGAAATATAAAGTTGTTTGCTAGCAGCAACCTCTTCATTAGTTACAGATCTCGTTAATGTGGAATTATTTAGATGATTTTAACTTCTGCAGAGATTGTGCATATTTACTGATACTGGTGGATTGTAGAAGTTTGAGTAGACTTTTATGATGGAAATGTTCTCAATTGGCCAGTTTTGTCATTATTGGTGCATGCATTTTGTTTCATTGTTTACTGGAAAAATGTTCAAAACAATAAATTTAAAACACCCTCTAACAACTGTACTGTATTATACAAGGAATATAATTTAATACAATCAGGAAGGTGTATCACACAGCACATGTATGTCTTGTGTGCAAGGGGACTATCATTTGAAAACAGCCAAACGTTAATCTTTATACTAGCCAAATGTATTTTCTTTGAATGTGGATTTCAATGCTGTTTCAATGAATGTGAGTTTCAAGGGCAGAGAAGTTTTAATGCTAAGTCTATTTCCATTGTGAGACTGCATTGCATTGTTTAGCAGACGTCTTAGTTTTTGTGGTGTAAAATGCAAAATAAAACTTTCAAATGAAATCCAAATCATCATAGAAGTAAAGCAGTATGCACATTAACAGTGTTTATGGTAAATGGAGCGAAATAGCCAAGTAATGGGACATTGGAATGGCTGCGGGGGGGAGGCTGCATTCGACCATGATTTTGTGACGGGGGAAGGGTGGCAAACTCAAAGACAGCCCTGGCTGAACTATACCTCTCAACTGTCCAGATTTACACAGAATGAATAGATTTTTGCTTCTTATTTTTGATTTGGTCCTCATAAAATTTGTGGTTTTCTGGCAAATAATTAGGAATTAAGTCACTAAATAATGACAGACATTGAGTTTCAGACTTCATAACCTTCAGAAAAATGCATGCTAAATCAAGACCTGTTATTCTAAAAACCAAGTTTATACAGGAGCAATTTTTAGTACTGTTTGTATGTTCCCCCAATATATTTGGCCTTGTCCAGATTTCCTGTATTAACAGGTTGAGAGGTACATGCAAATAAATTGCTTTATAGAATTAGACATATCCAAACCTCTCAACTATCCCTGATTTTGGCTCAAAATGTTGCTCTCCCTCTAATAATCCCTCCACAAAATGGCAATTTTGGAAGAAAATGTGGAGGGTTTACAATTAATAAATAACTGTAATAATTAGATTACTTTTATTTCAGAAATGCATGTAGATTCATTTATTTTGTCAGCTGCTCAAGTTAACAGTACTAATATTAAAAAAGTGTCCTTTCCTTGACAGGTTCCCAGCTGTATTGTGTGGCTATTTTATATTTTTGCATCACATGTTTGGTCCATTTTTCATAAAATTGTGTTTTTCTGGCAAATTAGTGGCAAATCATTAAAGACTGGTTAGAAAATAATGACAGACATTTGAGTTTCAGATTTCATACCCTTCACAAAATTCATACTAATGCAAGACCTACTATTCTATTAGAAAGTTTATAAGAACAATATTTAAATATTGTCCTTATTTTTGGGCCGTTGTCCCACTTCTATGTATGGCTTTGTCCAGATTTCTTGCTCTGATGTTGAGATGTATGACAAATGTGTCAGGGCCATCACAGTCAGAGACAGTTCAAATTGTGACATAATTGTTGCACCCCACTCCCCCATGTAGTGACTCTAGATGTGTCCAAGCAAGGCAAGGAGCAGTTATGCAGTGTAAGTGTGCAGAGTATCCCCCCATCTAAGTAGACACAAGTACTACAGTGGCTTTTCATCTGTCCTTGCTTGATTTTGCAGAATGTTCTGGTTTTGTCATATTTTTATACTGTTGATTTATAGTTCTTATTATTCAGAAAGTGCCCATTGCTCTGGGTTTAAGTAACAATGCTTTCATGACCATCAGGTAAGCTTGTCTGAGATTGTAAGATGCAAGTAAGTTTTAATAAGCATACTGTTAAAGAATTACCAACATTGAAAGCCTTTTTGTTGTTGCCATGCAGAGAATACTTACATAACTAGATAACATATAAGCCTTGGGTATTGAAATGGATATGACAGTATTTGTAAAAAGGACAGTATTACAGTATTTTAAGAAGGTCATTACCTTTGTTGCAGACTTGCAATCATCTTTGCAGGCTTTACCTGTAAACTAAACAGAATGCCAATCTATCATGTGTGGTCCATAACCTGTGCAGTAATCCATTAAGCAATTTATCTTGAGCTTGTTTCTTGTTTGCTGTTCATTTTTTATTTTGATCATTTTCCCATGAAACAAGTAGATAGCTGTTGTCAGGCAGCAGGCCTTTTTTGGACAAGAAACACTTTTGCAAGTGGGGGTATCGCAGAGATTGCTACTTTCAGCATGTTACTTGGTACTTTTATAAAGCTGAATATAAATTATAATTAGAACTGCAGTGCAAGGAGAAGTGGTTTGAGTTGAGTGCTGCTTGTTTTTCTTATACTTGACTTTGACTGGCATTCCAGTAATGTATTTAAAAAGTAATTTATTTTTTCATGCCTCACAACCTTTTTGTTTCCATCTAGATATTAAGTAAGCTGTCATGCAGTAAATGCATTGAAATATTTTTTTTTCTTCTACACTTCATTTTGTCTTGATTGGACTCTCATGATGACGGTTTAGAACCCAGGGCTGAGTATTTAATTAAAGTTCCAGTTTTTGTGGTTTTGAGCATAGCTCCTCCCTGTTCTAGTTTTCACACTCCTTCCCATTGGCCCCAACCATTCAGCTGTCTCCTGCAGCCCCCCTTTGAATTGAAGTCACCAGCCACCACTGAGCAGCTCACTTGAGACTGCAGGGATTCCAGGAGTTTCCATACCTAGACGACTGGCTGATTACTGCCCTGACCAGGTATCAATTGATATGGACAAGAGATCAGGTTCTCTAGATTTGTTCTCATCTGAGAATAACCATAAACTACGACAAGTCTCAATTGGAACCTACTCAAAATTTGGAATTCATAAGAGAAGTTTTCAACACAAAGGCAATGATGGCTTCTCTGCCTCCCTCAAGAGTTCAAACTATCAGATCACCAGTCAGGAAAATAATCTGCAATACCAAGATTTCAGCCCACTTGGTCCTTCAAGCTCTAGGATCAATGTCAGCAGCGATAACATTAGTACATTTAGCCAGATTTTATGAGGATTCTCCAATGAATGCTAGCAACACAATGGTCGATACTTTACCAACCCATGTCAACTCAGATACAAATTACTCAGACATGCAAGAGAAATTTCAGGTGGTGGATGCAATCACATCAGGTACTACAAGGCCGTCCATTCATTCCCCCCTCAGCCCAAGGCCATACTGTCCAGGGACACTTCCCAGTTGAGGTGGGGGCATTTTCTGGGGAATGCATTCCAAGGTAATTGGTCCCCTGAAGAGGCCAACTTACATATCAATATCCTAGAGATGACAGCAGTGCTTTTAGCCGTGCAGGCCTTCCAAGATGCTCTCCCTTTGAGGATGATTTCAATTCAAATGGACAATATGTCAGTAGCTTGGTACATCAACAAGCAAGGAGAGACCAGATCATACCCCTTGTGTCAAGATGCACTCAGAGTGTATCAGTGGGCGATCTCATCCAACTGCTTTCTCAAAGCAATGCACATTCCTGGGAAGTCTAATGTTATAGCAGACAAACTGAACAGGTGTATTTTTCTACCTCACAAGTGGTCTGTCAACAACAATGTGATGAAATGATTTTTCATTGATGGGACACGCCTTGCTGCAACCTTTTTGCTCCTCCCCTAAACAAAAAATTCAGCAGCTAATTTGCCTTAATCTCCCCACAGGGAGAATCATAGATGGATGCTGTTCTTCATGACTGACCCCACAGTCTACTTTATGTCTATCCACCAATCCCATTAATTCCAAAATTTCTACAGAAAGCTGTCAGGTTGAAGAGCACAGTCATCCTTATTGCACCATACTGGCTTTGACAAATTTGGTTTGCCTTCCTTTGGCATCACTTACTTCACCAACCTCAGACCTCCTGTCTCACACGACAGGCATGATCTATCCCAGCATCTCAAATTGCAGGATGATGGTCTGGTTTCTCCAGTTCCATTAATAGCCAGACAACTGATGCTGTCTTCCCCTGTTCAACATATTCTTTTATCTTCCCATAAATCTTCAACAAAAAATTTATATAAGTAAATGGAAAAGATTTGTTTACTGGGCACAACAAAATCATGTTGAGCCTTTTTCAGCTCTGATACATAACATACTCGAGTGTTTAGCCTTACTTTATACAGAAGGGCTAGTCCCTCAACCATTAAAGTTCAGTTAGCAGCAATAGCAAATATTTACATTAGGTTTGAAGGTTCTACAGTAGCCTCTCACAAATTGTCCACAGCTTTCTTGCGAGGCACTCTACTTTTGAGACTTCTGTTGAAAGACCCTACTTCCCCATGAAATCTCAACCTGGTACTGCAAGCTTTAATACATTCCCCCTTTGAACCAGCAGCTACATGTAACCTTGAGTATCTTACTTGGAAAACTGTTTTTCCTAGTAGCCATTACTTCTGGTAGATGAATTTCAGAGGTTCAAGCATTGACTTCAAAACTTCCATACTTGATCTTTCACAAGGATAGAGTGACACTATGAACTAACGCCTTCTTCCTTCTCAAGGTAGTGTCAGAATCTAATATCAATCAATCCATTAATTTGCCAGTGCTCTTCCCTAATTTTGCAAAAGAGGGTGAATACATGTTACATTTATTGGATGTTTGCAATTACCTTTTTACCTGCATAGAACAAAAGACATCAGAAAAACAGACCAGTTATTTGTGTCCTTTGCAGAACTGAAATTGGGCAAACCAGTCACAAAAGTATCTTTAGCCAGATAGCTAAATGACTAGATTTCATTTGTCTATAACAACTTGCGGATTACCTTACCACGACCGGTATGAGCTCATTTAACTAGGTCCATGGCAACTTCTTCAGTTTTTCTTTCCAGAGAGTCCATGGATGGCATATGTGCAGCAACAATGTGGGCTACTCCCCATACCTTTATTACTCATTACAAATTGGATCTGGTCTCCAGGGGTAGAGCATCATTTGGTTCAACTGTGCTGAAGACTATCCTTCCTTAGAGTCCACCCGAGATTATAGGTAGCTGGGAAATCTGTCCCACCAGTTGAGGATAGAATGAAAAATGACAACATCAGATAAAGAAGTTATGTACCTACCATAACGTTCCATCTGTGTTGTCCATTTTCATTCTTCCTCAACTTCCTGCCCACCAAGCCCCATCCTTTATGTTTACAAACTTCTGGACAAATGAGCTGATAGAGGGACATCATTGTTCTTGATATTGAGCTCCAGATATAGTTTTCTTCCTGTAAGGAGCACATGCAATTTTACATTTCCTATATTTATGCATGTTAAACATTTCTTTTCTGGTAAAAAGTCAGCAAACAAGATCTGAGATAACTTGGGGTTGGTGTATTATGGTTAAGAGAGTTTGAGAGTTTTTGGTTGCCATGAGCTTTAGTAATGGCTGAGTTGAATCCGAGGATAGGATCCGAACCCATCAGTTGAGGAAGAATGAAAATGGACAACACAGATGGAATGTTATGGTAGGTACATAACTTCTTTTTATGTCATATGTGTACCACAAATTGAGTTGACTAGTGTGTGTGTTTGTGTGTGTGTGTGTGTGTGTGTGTGTGTGTGTGTGTGTGTGTGTGTGCGTGCGCATATATATATATATATATATATATATATATATATATATATATATATATACATGCACACACACACATATGTATTATAAAGGACAGATACTTGTAGTGAGGTGCAAAAGCTTTCCAGCCTTGGGTGGGGGTGGGGGTGACTAAAACTCAAAAAATGAAAAAAGAAGCAAAAAAACACAACTTTTGTGTTTTTTTTTTTTTTTTTGGCAGAGGCCAGGGGACAAGCCAACTTACACCCTCACACACGCCCTGCTATTTATATATTCCAATTCCGAGACTGCACAAGAGCATTGAAATGTAAAATTCACAGTTCCTGCTGTTCTATTACCTCCCCCAAAGTAATTCCAAAAGAAGCAATCATATCATTATTCATTCACTTCTGCCAGCATTAAAGATGTTGATATTATTAATGTTTGACTATATGTAGTGCTATCATATAATATATTCATACAGCCACAACCCCTTTTCCCATGTTTGCATATGGGGTCGGGGTGTCACTTCAACAGTGACAATCATCTAGAGCCAAGGTTTTTACACCACGGGTGGTGAGCCTTGCCACAAAAGTTTTTCTACACTAACATCTATGGCCAATTTAGAGTATCCAGTCCACCTACTGCATGTCTTTGGAATGTGAGAGAAATCAGAGTACCAAGACAAAACCCATTTGAACACAGGGAGGACATGAAGACCACATACAGAAGACAGCCCATATGAGAATCAAACCAGGGAACCACTTGCTGTGAGGCAACTGCACTATCCTCTGTGCCACTGTGCCATATGTATATATTGCTATATGTATATATGTATATCTGTTCACAAACATACTCAAACATATGTGTATGTGTGTGTGTGTGTGTGTGTGTAATGTGTGTATAATGTGTGCATATAGTTTTATATATCTGTGTCTACATCTATATATAGGATGCCTTTTATCTGGCTGAAAGTCACATGGTCGATTTTCAGTTGATTCTACATTACATCAAAGTTATTTGGTTGATGTGTGCAGAATCAAGTGCAAATGGATTTTCTGTATGTGTGTTTATGCATGTGTGTACATGTGTGCTTGTGTATGAATGTCTGTGAATGCATGTGTGTGTGTGTGTGTGTGTGTGTGTGTGTGTGTGTGTGTGTGTGTGTGTGTGTGTGTGTGTGTGTGTGTGTGTGTAAATGTATGCACTTGAGTGTGTGTGTCTGGTATTGGTGGGCATGTGCGTGTTGATTGAGTTGCTGGCTGTTAGTCATAGTTTACACACACACACACACACACACACACACACACACACACACACACACACACACACACACACACGTGTATATCTTGTATGTATCTATGGTGGCAGAACACACACACACACACACACACACACACACACACACACACACACACACACACACACATATATATGGGTTCACTACATAATCTCGAAATTTTGAAATATCAAATTTCAAAATCTCGAGACTATCTAGCCAAAACCCCTAAATGCCGAAAGACCAGAAGTGCGAAATTCAAAATCCCGAATGTACAACACACATACATCACACACATACACATACACACAACTTCCCCCCACAATCAAACATATCATCTTACACTGCGCCCCCCTACACCCCCTACTTAAATACACTAACTCCGAGATTGCGCAAACAGACACACAAGGGAAACTCTCACCCACACATTTTACAGTCCCTCACACACACACACATCACAGTCACAACACACACTGACACACATTAAAGCCCCTAACCAACACACTTACACATAGATACTTACCTGAACTTCCACCTATCCATCAACAAACCGCAACACCACAAGTGCTACTTCAATCTCTCCAAACATCGGGATTTTGAATTTCGCGCTTCTGGTCTTTCGGTATTTAGGGGTTTAGGCTATATAGTCCCGAGATTCTGGAATTCAATATTCCAACATTTTGAGATTATGTAGTGATTCCATAGATATATATATATATATATATATATATATATATATATATATATATATATATATATATATATATATATATATATATATATATTTAGATATGTGAAATATATATGTATATGTGTGTGCGTATTATTCTCAAAAAGTATTATTTATATAGAAATAAATGGAATTTGTGGGGACAATTTATGCAGAATATGCAGAATAATGCTCAGATAGAGCAGTGAGATTTAATGGAATGCAGGAACTGAGCAATTTATGTAATATTGGAGTAGATGATAATTGTTTAAAACAAAGCATATATACGTATGTCATATGAAAATGTTATTATGCTTTGTCTTCTGTTCTATGAATGTATATTTACCTATATCACTGTCTAAAATGGGATTTAATAAAAATGTTTTTTTTTTTTTTAAAGTATTATTTATAATCTTCATCCTTGGCTTAATAGATAATCAAACATCCATTAATATAGTACACTGGCTCCTGCCTTCACATAAATCAGCTACAACATGTGAATGATTTAAAACATGCCAGTATTTTGCTATCTTATTTCTGACCCCCTGTGGTATTACATCTGTTCACCACTTGTAGGTGTCATAGGGGTCACAGACCACTTGTGGAATTCCAGGCATATTTTGTTAGGAGCGTGCAAATACCTTTCTTCAAATGCACTGCAATTCATTATTCATTCAATCTGTCATTCATTTTTTAATAGATAAGGAAAAGAATTTTTCCACATCTGCTTATTTTAATGTACTAGGCAGCCATGATGCAGCTACTTCAAGAAGTTTCACAATATTCATCTGACGTATTCATAGTCATTTACAGTATTGATTAAGAAAAAGCTTTTGTTTATACATAACTGAACTTTTGTGTTCGACCTACAGTGATTAGATGTCCTTCACTTTTTTCCCTCATTGCATCTGTCTCCACTAAGCATCTGATACAAGCAGCATGCTAAAAAGGTGACCGGTATGGCCTGACCACTGTTTAATGAATTCAGTGCTGTGCTGTGTATAGTAATGAAATCTCTGAGCTTCTGTAGGTACAATGAAGAAGGACATAGTCTTTGAATTACGACATAGTCTCTGATGTTAGAAGAACAGGTCTTTGTTGCACATGAAATATTTACAGTCTCATCTCATCTCTGCAGTATACATATATATACTCAGGGTTATACAGATGGGCACTGTAGTCTCGAAGGTCAAGTATGTTAAGGAGTTTCACTTTTGACAGCCACTGATTAAATCCAGTACTTAAAGCTTGTAACTGCTGTGGCATTTTGAATGTGTGTGCATACTTTTGGGTGATAGGAGACCTTTCAGCAGATTTGCAAGAATGGTTCCCACTTTTTGTACGACTGTAGACAGATGATCCCACCTTATATCAAACATTTATTAGCCTTATCACAATGTTTAGTTTACAACTGAGGACAGTCTGAAAAACACAAAGAAGCAAACTACAGGGACAGCAGCTGTGTTTGGGGCTACTTTCTGAAAGGTGGTTTTTTTTCTGACCTATTTAGAGTTTTTTAAAGTGCTGCTGATTGTTTTTATGTTGAGTTCTCATCTTTTATGCAGAGCCTGTTGTTCATATATTTGTACGAAAATACCATACACATGAAACTGTACATGAAAACGTATTTGTAAAAGAGAATGTATTTAAGATGAAATTGCATATTAGTAAGTTTAACTGAATAATTGGATGGAGGCAATTGATTGATGTTTTAATAATATATAAGAAAAGGCTGCTTTGTGTAAAAATTATTCCTTGAAGGTGTAAGCCGAGGTACTGGAGACACCAGTAAAATAATATTTTTCTATTCTTGGAGAGTTGTTTGTGTTTTTTTGTTTCATGACAGCTCATAGTCTGTATTGGAGATTTGCAATTTATGGAGAGGAGTATGCAGCCAATGGTTCAGGCTTTTCATGTGTGGATATTTGGAGAGAGTGTGAAACCAGAATGGCAGATGAGGATCCATGGGTCATCGGAGAAGAGAGCTCGAATGAGATGGGTTTCCTGAAATTAAAGTGGTTACTTCCTAGAGAGGTGACATTATTTTACGATATAAAACTTTTAGAGAAATATATTTCATTGGACATTACCCCCAGGGGGCTTAGGATTAGTAAACTCCCAGACAATGATTTTGCGGAAGATGAGGGGGACCTTTTGAGTGAATGGAACACCGCCTCATTGGCCTGTACTAAAGCTTGGTTGACTGTTTTGGTCAAACGTAACATAAGACAACAGGAGAAGTTGAGGGCGGAGATTCTCCAGATGCAAGCAGATCTCGCAGTCAAGATACCCAATTCTGCTTTTGAGACGAAAACAAAAGATATTAAGGATAAGGTGGATAAGGTGGAAGAAGTAGTGTCCCTTTAAAAGAAGGGCAAACTACAAAGGGACATTAACGATTATAGTAATAACTTGATATTTGCTTGAGAATGAAAGGAGACGAGAGGTCATCAAAGAGCTCACAGAATGGGTAATAGGAATCAAGACTTTCGAGATTCCTCCTCAGATTCATCAGGGGCCTTGCATCAAGCAGCAGTAAGAAGAGTGTATCATTCGAAGAACTCAATGGAGAATCAATGGAACCAGGGCCGAGGAGGGAGAATCCAGAGAGTGGTAGAGGATGAGGCCAGAAGTGGCAGGGAAGCTCCAACATCAATGGCGGCAACCAGTATGGGGGAACCACTATGCTTGTAACAAGAGAAGAAGGAGAAAAAGGAATTAGTAACCAACATTTTGTTTCAAATGAGCACAGGACCTATTTTCTGGACTCTAATGGTAATATAAATGACTGTAATGTGGACAATTTGGAAATTGTAAACCTATCTGATTTACAGGTGGACCAAGATGCATTAGCAGTGTTGAACAAGGGGGGGCCAAATTTATCACCACATTTTGTCCTGGCCTTGCAGATGTAATACTGGAAATTAGCAGGTTTTGCCGTAAGTTGCACTTGAAAATATTTTTTGATAACAAACATAGGAGGTTTGCACAACAAAACAAAGTATATGATGCTGACAATAATTCAAACAATGGGGAGGATGATATTGTTGACAATGTAGATGATTTGTTAAATCTGTCCATATACGATTATGAAGGGCAATCTTCATTTGATGAAAATGAGGGGGATGAATCCACTATTGGTAATGGGATCAGCTTTTTTACTGGTTATGGTAAAATGTTAATGCCACAGGTACCGTATAAAAGTGCTTTCATGCCACTTAAGTTGTCCGCTAATGTCATTTTGTTTGAGAATGTGCTATGTAAACATGTGGAAATAGAACATGAAAATTTCAAAAAGCAGTTTAGGACATACAGTCTAACTAAGAACCAATGTGTGGCTTTACAGGATTTAAGGCTCATTAATGAGTTACATTTTCACACAGGCTGACAAAGGGGGAAACTGGGTGGTTATGAATAAAACACAGGACAACAGGATGGCTTTAAACTTGTTGAAAGATAATACAGTATATCAAAAGCTGACATACAATCCAGTAGCTGATTTCAATGCTTCACTTTTGGATATTCTAGAGAGGGGAGAGAGACTTGGTTTTTTGAGTTCAGCAGATGTTAAAAAAACTACATATATGTTACCCCAAGAATGCTAATTTTAAGGTAATACCCAAGATTCATAAATATATTAACAACCCTCCAGGTAGACCCATAGTGTTGGGAAGAGGGGCCTTCCTACAAAATGTAGGAATATTTTTAGATTTCCATCTCAAAGGGTATTTGAGTAGGTGTACATCACATATTAAAAACAGTAAAGAATTGGCAGACCTAATTGGAGGCATGGATTGGTCCCAAAGTTACTATTGGGCCTGCGTAGATGTTAACTCATTATACACGAACATTAAGCATGAATGGGGCTTGGGGCAGTGAAAAGCATGTTAGGAGAAGGTCCTCATATGGATTTCCTTGTCCGTTTGTTAGAGTTGTCTTTAACTCACAACAGTTATGTATTTGATAAAGAACATTTTTTGCGAAAGGAAGGAACAGCAATGGGGGCTTCATATGCCCGTGTATGCAATTTTGTTCATGGATTATTTTGAAAACAATTACATGTACAATACAGATTTTTACAAAAATAGGGTCTTGATATTCAAGAGATATATTGATAATTTGGGGCAAGGTAGATGCCGCAATGGTACGGCGGTAGCATTGTTACCTCACAGCAAGAGGTCCTCCCGTTGGATTCTCGGCTGGGCTTCGGGGATTGCCTTCTGTGTGGAGTCTGCATGTTCTCCCCGTGGTTGGGTAGTGTTTGAAAGACATGTGTGCATAAATGGGCATGCCTTCGTTGAAGGTTGGGCATCGAGCTGGCACCTCGTCCTTTCATAAAAATCTACTGCCAATCATTAGCGGACCAGAGTTCTGCTGTGGCGACCTCTTACCGGGAAAAAGCCGAAAGACAAACAAACATTTGTAGGGGCAAGGTGGAGGAGTTCAATGCTTTCATGCTGAAACTGCAAGGAAACCATTTTGGTCTTAGGTTTACTTACCATACTAGTAAAGAAACAATGCAGTACTTGGACCTAGAGTATTTTGTGAATGACAAATATAAAGTGGCATTCAAACCCTATGTTAAAAGTACAGCAGTTAACTTTTTGATGGCAGACAGCATGGATGCTCCCCATTTGTTGGCATCATTGCCATACGGAGAATACTTACAGATAGCTAATAACACCTCAGATAAGGATAATCTAGAATTTTAATTTAGCAAGATCAGGGACAAACTGTTGGAGAGGAGATATAAAGATGTGTCTTTACTGTCAGCGGAGAACAGGTTTAAAAAGAGATTGGGGCTCACATATTCTTATATGCTGGACAGAAGTACAAGGTATATTAATAGGAGTGAACTAGGAATGGATGATGAGGTACAGGAGCCCATATTTTTTGTTCACAAATATTCTTCATTCTCAGAGAAATTGAGAGGTCTGGTCAACAGATTTTGGCCCATAGTTCTTGCAGATGAAAAATTTGGAAACATTTTTCCCCATAGAGTGACATTTTCATACAGTAGATCAAAGAATTTGAAAGAATTGTTAACAATTGGAAAATTGGATAAAGAACATATTAAAAGAGGTTGTTTCCCATGTGGAAAACGTATTGTATGCAAGAAAATAAAAAATATAGATGGGGTTAATATCAATGGAAAAACATACAAGGCTAGAGATTATTATAACTGTGTAACAGGGGGAGTCATTTATATTATTGGGTGTGGCTGCAACAGAGTTAAATGGTACATTGGTCAAACAAAAAGAGCAGTAAAGAAAAGAATCATGGAACACTTGGGTGACATCAGAAGAGGCAGAATGGAAAGTCCAGTTGTGGAGCACTTTACTAATGTTCATAAAGATTTGAATAGTTCTATCTTTTTTAGTGTGCTAGCCAAGCCCAGTTACACGGAGCTGAATTATCCAGTTACATATCTTTGCCAGAAACCAAATGTATCATTAATTTTAAAACTCTTTATCCCAGGGGGTTAAACTTAGATTTAGATTTGAACATCAGGGGTTAAAGGAATGATATAATATTTGCAGTAAAATATCTTGAAATCAACCCAGGGACATGTACATTTATGAATAAAAACTCTGTTGAATATATTGTGAGATGACAAAATGTACATTCAATGCATGATGGGGTCTTCTTTATAAGAAGAAATAAGGCCATTTCTTATTTCTTGACAATGCTCTATGCAGAATTAAAGGATGGTTTAGATACAACATATGTATTTATTTAAAAAATGTCAAAAAAACTACCATAAAATGAAAGTCACTTGCTGTGTCTAAGAGAAACAGTCCAATAAAAAAGTAAAAAGACACAGAAATGGCTGGTATCTCCAGATCAAATCTTTACTTCACTGCACCAAAACCCATTACATGGGAGGGATGACAACTGGTAGCATGGAGGTACTGGCTACCATCTCCAAATTTCCTGTGTATATTTGTTGTGACACTCCCATTCTCCTTACCTTCTAAAATTAAATCCACATAAACCACTTTTGTTCCTTTTTGTAAGCCATCGTAAGATAGGCCAAATGGATTTTTATGTGAATCAATTATAAAATTCTCTACCTCTCTCCATCCGCCTTCACACACAAAAATTAAATCGTCTATGTAACGAAAGTAAAAATCAACATATTTTTTCATAAAATTTAACTTCCATAAAAAGTAACTTAAAAAAATGTCATAAATAGGTTGGCATACATAGGGGTGAAAGCCGCCTCCATTGCCGTGCCTTGCCTTTGTTTATACATTTGGTTGTCGAAATAAAAATAATCGTTCTTCAAACAGAAATCTACCATCTCCACAACAAAATTAGAAAAGGGAGTGTCACCCAAAAATATTTGATAGCCTTTAACCCATCCTCATGTCTGATTGATGTTTATAAACCTTTTACATCAAGTACTAACTAGTACTTGCATTTGTTCCATACAAATGGGGAAAGTTTTCTTAAGAAATCAAAACTATCTTGTACATATACAAGTGACTTTTGCACATACGGTAATAATATTTTATGTAGTACTATACCTATGTTATGAAGAAAATATTTGCCGGCCGAAATTATCGGTCTGCCTGGAGGGTTTTTTAAACTTTTATATACCTTTGGCAGGCAAACAAATACAGCTTTTTCACTGTTCCTATTAAATAATTTGTCTTTCACATCCTTTACAGAGAAATATCCCAACCTCACGTTTTTATCCAACATCTCGTATTTAATTAAAGCTTGCTCATATATTTCTTTTTCACATTTTTCATGCACCTCTTTATTTTCCACATGGTCCATGCACATTTTAGAGTATTTTACTACATTCATAACCACTATCTTATTGCCTTTATCAGCTGATTTTATTATTAAATCCTTCCTGTTCTGTAGTTCCTTTAGTGCTTGCCATTCCTTAAAAGTTAAATTATATTTTATATTTCTTTTATTTTTCAAGACTACCTCACAAAGGAACTATTTTGGAACAAAGTGAATGTATGGAAGGCAATGAGAATGTATTAAAACAGAAGTTAATGTACAAAGAAAGTATATATATTTTAAAATATAAGACCTTAGTTCCTAAGGGCTTGAATAATGAGTTAAACTGGAGATGTTTGCTGTAAATTTATTATTGTTTTAATTGATTTTTTAATTAATTAATTGAATGTAATTTAAAGTTTGATATAAAAAGTGTGTTTTTTGTAACTACATTATTCCTTGAAAGTGGTTACACTGAGGCACTAGAATAAAGTGATTGTGTTTTACTACATGGTTGTTGTGTGTTACATAGAGAACAGAATTGTAGTCACACTTGGATCGTGGTTGTAGATATATGAATATGTATTGATCCAAGAGACTTAAACAAAGCACTTACGTGTCCTCATCATCAGATGCATACAGTAGAAGAGGTAGCTGCTCTCATACCAGATTCCACTGTTTTCTCAGTCTTAGATGCAAAAAGCTCCTTTTGGCACATTTCGCTGGATCGCAAATTTTCATTGTTAACTACATTCAGTACACCATTTGGTAAATGCAGATTTTTGAGAATGCCCTTTGGAATCAATTCTACCAGTGAAGTATTTCAACATTCCATGGAACAATTTTTTTCTGGTTATCCATATGCTATTATAGTAGACAACATTATTGTTGGAGGCAATGTTGAAGACAAACGTGATGGAAACCTCAGGAAAGTTCTAGACCGTGCATGCGAAATAACTCTCCAACAAAATCCTCAGAAATGTAAATTCAAATTGAAAGAAATTACTTACATGGGACATTTGTTTAAAAGTTCTGGCTTACAACTAGATCCATCTAAACAAACAGCATTTTTATGAGATGCCAGTTCCAGAGAATGTCACATCTTTACAACATTTTCTAGGTATGGTCAACTATTTAGGAAAATTCATCCCAGACTTGAGTGAGCTTTCTCCTCTATTATGTAAGATGACAGTTTTTAACTAAATGCAGCAATCCTTTATTGTCCGATCTTGTAGAGAATCCTGTATCATGTAATCTGCAATAATGACTGCATAATGGGTGTTGAAGATTAGACTGTTCTGATCATCACTTCAAATAATGCAGACTATAACTTTTCAGATGTCAACCTCTTTGCATTTGCTGTGGGCTGTAAAGAAGGTAATGCAAAATACATTACTAAAACATAACACGGTTTAGATTATATTACAAAATCAAGGCCTATTAAAGAATTAATTAATTATTTAGTGTAATGAATAAAGCAAAACAATTACAGACAATATAAATGCTACAACTGCTTTTGTTCAACAAACCACAAGTCATATAGAAATCAGAAATATTATTGCACATAGCATACTTTTATGGGAGGCATACGTGTTTGCAGGACATGTACATTTCATTTTTTAGCTGCCCATTTCTTTTCTGTTAATAGTAATAGCTATCCCTTCCAACATCCCTCAGTACGGGTCTGACCTACTTAATGGCTAATGATGCTGTTTTGTTGCCGCACACACTTCCAGAGTCAACACAGTCATGGACAAATGAGGCCCTATGCAGAGTAATGAATCAGGCAGGCCTCCCCTCCAGACATGTCAATATCTCATTACTTGGCTGTCTCTCCCAAATTACCATAAACACCCTGTCAGTACACATCCTATTTTCTTCTTTACTTTTACAATTATCATGGAGATTTGGATTTCATTTAAAACTTATTTCAAATTTTACAAAAAAAAAAAAAAAAACTGAAAGCCATTTTCTAAACAAAATTAAACACTCTCAAATTGAAAACAGACTTAGCATGAGAAACAGCAAACTTCTCTTCCCATGAAAATCACATTTAGTGAAAATGCATTTGACAACTCATTAAATTAAAAGAGACGTAAACTTCTCTTCCCTTGAAGCTCACATTTAGTGAAAGTGCATTTAGCAACCCATTAAACTACGAGAAATGTGCTGGGATTCATATAACATATAGTGAAGTACTAATTAACATCTATATAAAGGGTGCTGGAATTAAGAAGATAAAAGTATAACACAACCACTCAGACACTGTAAAACACCTAGAGCAGCCAACTGAACCCAAGTGTCCCTTTTCTGGAGCAATTCAGGAATACTGTCTTTTGAAGTAACTTGCCAGTCAAACAGAAGACAAATGAAAACTGAGGGAATCAACCATGTACTACAGAAAGCAGATTCTTAATTGCTCATACCCTTATTCATCTACACTAGGTCTTAGACAAACTGTTGTAACCCAAACAGTGCATTTCACACCAGTATGCCTGCAAAAAATACTAAATATAAAATGTATTCACAGTTAAAAATATTAACATTGAATTCTTAGACTTCATGCTGTCCCATTTATTTGAAGCTAAATAATAAATACACTGTCAGCATTAGGGAAACCAAGGATCACATCCAAAGAACATGGCTGATCTAGTGATGCTCCTGTTTACTCCAATAAGATTTGTTCCTTTACAACATAACTACTCTGGTTCATAGGTACTAGTTACTAGACTTGCAGTCCAAGGGATCACTGAGGAGTCCAGCTCAAATTTCCAGTTGCCTGGGGCATTCACAAACACGTACACAGACTCTCTTTACCATCTCCATTCCACACACTCACAAACTCTGTACCTGCTTCCCCCACACTCACACACATTCTGTACCTGCTCCTTTCCCACCACACACACACACACACACACACACACACACACACACACACACACACACACACACTCTATACCTGCTCCATTCCTCACATGCACACTCACTCTATACCTGCTGCATTCCTCCCACACATGCATAAATATTCTGTACCTGCTCCGTGCCCCCACACATTCTGTACCTGCTCTGTCCCCTGTACAGTCTCTGTACCTGCTATGTCCCCCTCACACACACACTCACTGTGTCTGTACCTGCCCTTTTCCCACATAGTCCGTACTTGCTCCATTCCTGTACTTTCAAGTCATGTTCTGCTGCATAAACAGAAAAAAATCTGAAAAGAAATTCTATCTGCTGCAATATAACAAAATCAAATCTCTTCTCTACAAGATTAAATCTCATGCTATTTCTGGAGGTCTTTTCAGTTGCTGTGCATGAGTGTGCATAGAGTAGAAGTCTCTACCAAAAGTCCCCAACAGGAAGTAGCAGCAGCATTGGATTGGACACCAAGTGTTCTTTTTTTTAAATGTAGGAAACCTGAAACATTTATTTCTTAAATTAATTTGTATGGCTGGGATCCCAGACAGCACCGGGCCCTAGGCATTTTTCTAGGTCGCCTAGTGCTGGATCTTGCTCTGCCTCCAACTCAATGTTGCCATAACAGTTGTCAGTGGCAGGCATACCACTTTTGACAGCTGCTACCGCAACAGGTTTGAGCTGTCCATGCCTTCTAGAGTACATAAGGGATAGGAGCACACCAGGACTACTACCTGCTCCATTGTCATGCAAAAGATTGATTCATAAAAGTGTTCGCGTCCTTTGCCATGACAGTAAGACCAGTTTCATTGCATACTATATAGATAAAAAGATCTTATCATGTTCATGCCCCCACTGATGGGAGCAGTATTTCATCACTATATGTGGGTGGTCTGTAGAATCTGGTAGTCACATAATGTTGCTGTGCATAGCAGGACTCCCAATGCTGGTAGCTCTGTGGTCTTATACATTTATATGATTTGAAGATTTTTTTTGTGCATGTTCACTGATGATGTTGCTCAGCAGCACTCAGCTGAGCACACCGTCAGTGAACCGCATGTGTATGCATATTTTAGTATTGTTAGTCAGGAGTAGGACTGCCATTATGTATTGTCTTACACAGTCTTCTCCACAATTCATGCATTCATGAATATCAGACAATGGTGTGATACCTTATCTGCATATCTACTGTGTACCTAGGCTCTTCCAAGTACACACCACTGAATATAGGTACTTCATGGAGGCTGGACATGCTTATGAATTGTATGGTATGTGATTTTTTCCTGCATACCAGCCTTACACAGTTGGGGACCATGGTTATAACTCTGTCTGTAAAGCTGTCTACCACGTTAAGTCATCTGTAGCAATGTGCGATACTAACCCTAAAATCATCATAGGTATATCCACTGCAGTAAACGACAAATGGAAAGTATTAAACCCCAAGACTTGTGAACATTTAACATACTGAACAGATCTTTTAATAAGTGTGGTGTTCTAACCTGAAATTATAAGTACTTGAAAAGAAAACAGTATCTGGATTTGGCTTGGCAATCTTGCCCTTGTAACTGCAGTGATTTTTTTTATAAGTAGCCTTTTATTTTCTGCAAGAATTTCAAATACAACATTTTTTTCACATTTGTACATTATAAAAAGTCACAGACTCAAGAACAGTTATTTCCCAGTACTTGTTAGCAAAATTACAGACTTTTAAGACATTGTCAACCAGTCCATCCCCATTACATTTTGAGAGATTAAAATAAAAGGTCACATAAGCAGAGAACATAACTTTTACAAATAGCTAAAACAATAAATGCACTTACAGCAATAAATATCGGATTAATTATTGAATGTGCACTAACCACAACCCTCCTTGTTCGTGTAGCCCAGGACCAGAGAATTTAGCTGGTACTCGCCCTATGGAAAATCCCATTCAAGAGTGACTTATGTTCCAGCAAATGCAGCTCATTCCTAAGAACAATAATTGAAGGTGTGCTTTGACTGCCAACATTTTTTGTGATTAACAAAGATGTCACTGTTCTTATGTACCTACCAACATTTCAAATCCTCAGAAAGTATAATACTAGCATCAGGATTACTGATGGACCCCATATTTTATTTAAAATAGTTTACACTTTGCTCTCTGTCTCTTTAAAGACTCTAGCATAGGTCATGCCCATAAAATATGATTCTAGTCCCTCACCCCTTCCTTACATCTCCAAAATTTAGATAACATTTCAGGGAAAATCCAAGCCAGGCATGCCAGAGTGTAAGCAATTTTGAAAAGATTCTGCCATCCAAAAAACTTAATACATGCAGGAACCAGTAACATACTTAACTAAGTTCATTATTCTAAGGCATACTTCTTGAATAATCTGGCAGGACAACTCTGTCTCCCAACACATCCTGTACATATTCAACTTGTTGATATCTTTGGCCTTAAGCATTGCATAGGCACTTGCTTTCAGTCACCTGTGTGCTTCCTGTATGCTCCTGGCTTTCCCTATCCATTAGACTAGGTGTGGGTTCCAGTTCATATTTGGCTTATCTGTTTTTAACCTCCTGACCTGCACCTTCAGAACACCTTACTGTAATGTGTCCAACTCAGTCTAACCAAGTGAAGCCTGGAATTCAGACCTTGAAATGAACAGTTGATCTATACAGGGGCCACCTCTTTAGATATGCCCTACATGCTTTCATAAAAGGAGTCAAAAAGATTGGAGCCAACTCAGTCCTCCTCTCTTTTACTCCCCCTTGTATCAAAACATTTCTAATTAGAGCCACCCAAGCACTCAACAAGGAAGGGTGACACAATAGGCGCATCTATCCTCTTTCTGCAATAA
Organism: Protopterus annectens; assembly: GCF_019279795.1. Taxonomy (NCBI): domain Eukaryota; kingdom Metazoa; phylum Chordata; order Ceratodontiformes; family Protopteridae; genus Protopterus; species Protopterus annectens. Next base: position 744,677,912 of record NC_056733.1, on the reverse strand, counting down.
ACCTTTTTGACCCTCCAGATCCTGTAAAAACATTTTTTCCATGAAGAAACATACTCTCTGTTAACTAGCTTATGAAGTGATAATAAATTGGCAGCTGTCATGTACTTTTCAAAGTTGGGAAGGCTGAACTCCCTCTTGTCTAAAGGGAGAGACATTAGCTGCCAGGAGATTCTTGTTTTTTTGGCCTACCCAAATAAAGTAAAAGGAGAACCTCCTTTATGATTTAAGAAAGCTAGATGGGATCAGATAGAGGACACAAGAGGCGGTGTAAATCACCTCCTGCAACACAAGCCATTGAAGTGCCTGGACATTCTGGGGCATATCCACAGTCAAATGTTTCTACTACTTGGTTCAGTTTTTAGCTGGTCAATTATTGCCTTTTATGTCATTGCTAGTGTGTCTCCCACCAACCTTCCTAACTGGGCTTCAAGTATTTTAACTCTGAGACTTTTCACAAAAAAAGGAAAGTGCAATAAGATTATTGTGGTCAGAGAATATTTGATGCATAAAACTGATGGTTTTCCCTAAATTTATTTTAGATCCTGGCATTATACCAAATGTTTACAATGTTGCACAACCATTGGGAGTTCTTTCTGTGGGTTGCTCAGATAAAACAATAAATCCTCTACATACAGTTATAATTCTGTTCTGCCACTATGACTCCAGAGGACTTAGCAAACTTCAAAGCCAGCATCAAGGGCTCGATGTAGAGTGCAAAGAGCAGTGGAGAAATAGGACAGCTGTGACATGTACTCCTGTAAATGCAAAAAGAAAATGAAAGTCTTGTCACCAGCTTAACTCTGGCCCGAGACCCAGCATGAAGTGAAATTAATTTCTGTATGGGAGTGGAGAACTGTAATACCCCAATAGCATCCACAGAAAGTCCTGTCTCACCCTATCAAACACGTTCTCAGTTTATAAGCTTAAAATGGCCAACTACTGTTAATGGGCTCTATAGCATCTATCATACATAAAGTCTTAATCATGTTATCTATCACACATAAAGTCTTAATCATCTTATCAGCTGTGGTTCTCCCCATTACAAATATTGCTTGATGTAAATGAACCAAAATGGGATTAGAAAGTTCAATCTTTTTGTCATTATAGTAGTAAATAATTTATAGTCAGAACTCAAAATTGAAAAAGGTCTGTAAGATTGTGAGAATAAAGGGTCCTTACCAGGTTTCAAAATCACTGAAACTTGGCCTCTTTCCATGATCCTGAAAATCTACAATATTTCCAAAAACAATTGAAAATATTTAACAAGATAGGAGTTAAAGTCTCCCATCCAATCTTATAAAAATCAATGGACAGACTATCAGGTCTTGGAGTTTTCCATTCTTTCATGCCATGCAGAGCTTCTCCTAACTCAGTACTACTGATTTCAGCTTGCATACTATTATTTATAGCCTCCTCTAGTTAAGGTAGCCTCGAAGCTTGCAAATAGGTCTACAGCTCTGGCTAGTCAGTGGCCAAAGTACAAACCTTTGAAAAATGACAATGCATTTAAGACTTCCACCCAATCTGTTTTGATCTCCCATTTGTATTATCATTCATCCTTATCACATAATTTTCAGTCTGCTGAGATCTCAAATTCATGGCCAAAGTCTTCATTCTCTCTCTTTTTTTTTTAAACAAGAAACATTTCATAAAAGGCAATCATACATTTATATGAATGAAAACAAACCATATTGACAAATTTTCAGTTGTAGACATTATACATCACATATAATATTCCATACAGTCATTATCAGTCAAACATTGCATGGCTTACTCATATCCTGCCTTCCCTTTGACCTCATTCCTTCTCCAAAACATTATTCTGCATGTATTGTTCCAATTCCCAGTTTTCCTATGTAATTTGCTCATATCCTTTTCTAAAGATCCCACTTCCAGTTCTTTGTTACTATATTCACTACTTCTAGTACACTTGGTATCGACTTTGATTTCCATTTTCTAGTAATTGCTTTTTTGGCGGCTACCAGAATTAAACTAGACAAGGCCTTACTGGCTAGGCCATTCTGATTCTGTATCACAGCTTAAAAAAATAATTTCCTTTGTTACACCAATTTGCTCATCTGCTCACCCAGTATTTCTGACTGAGTAGTCTGCAGGGAATTTTTGAAGTCTGCCAACTCATTAAACTCCCAAAAAATATGTTCCCAATTGCCTCTTTCTTCCCATCATACCTCAAATATTTGGAATCTACCAGAGGAAAACAATTTGGAGTATGCTTTTGACATAAAAGAGCCTATGCAAACACATCCAAGCAAAGATTCTAAATATTTTAGTTTTTGTTGCATATTTGAGAGCCATACATATATCCTCCTATTGTTCCTTTGTGAATTGCTTATTCACTCTCTCTTCTCAAACCTTTTTAACCTCTTCTGATTGATTCCTACCATTTTCATGCAATATTTTAGATGCCCTTCTAATTATTCTTTTTATTCATTTGTCTTTGTTTACCAGGAAAAGTCTGACTGGATAAAACCCAGTTTTCGTGGAGTCCTGTGGAGAAAAGCTCCACATTTAAGTTACATATGATGTACATTTAGAATTGCAGGGTAAAACATATGTATATGGGCTTATTTACATGATTTTTAAAATATTTCTTATATGAACATAGCATATTAACACAATAAAACAAGAGAGAAATTAACATATATGGTCTAATTATTGAATAGAAAAAGTACAATACAATAATAGATCTGATATTGTCAGTTTTCATTCTATCCTCAACTAATGGGTCCGGATCTGATCTCTCAGATTCAACTTGGCTGTTGCTAAAGCTCATGGCAACAAAAAACTCTTGAACTTCTCCCTTACCCATAATGCATCAACCTCACATGCCTCTGATATCTTTTGCTGCTTTTAGTGAAAGATGTGGCTTACCATAGCTTTGGAGAGATTTACATATAAGTCTTTGTCTTCTTTGTCTTTCAGTTTTTCCTGGTTAGGGGTCACCACAGCGGAACTCCGGTCCACTCATGATTGGCAGTGGATTTTACGGTGCCGAGTTGCCAGCCCGATGCCCAACCTTCAACAAAGGCACTCCCATTCATGCTTGCACCTACCTGCATGTCTTTAACATCACTCGACCATGGGGAGTACGTGCAGACTCCACACAGAAAGCGCTCCAGTCGAGAATCGAATGGGAGAACCTCTTGCTGTATTTCTTATAAATCTTAATATTTCTCTTTTTTTCTTCAGTACAGTTTCTATCCCTTGCCCTCACTCATATTTTGTATATGGATTTAAAATACTATTGATAATATTTCCTTTTTATACTTGATGTAACCCATTTTTTACCATCACTGATATCTCTTGCTCCATTTCTTCTCTTTTTCTTCTTTTTAGTTCAGGCCAAAAAAAAGTATATCTAATCTATTAATCTTAAATTCTCTATTGCTTGTTGTTGTTTTTATTGTTTGACATTGTGGCAGAAAAAGGTCCTGCTGGTTTTAAAAAATGAGAAAAGTGTGGGCATAAACTTCCTATGTCTGATGCCCACACATTGTGTGTTTATTGCCTTGGGCCTTTACATTTACAGAAAGATTTCTCCATTTGTCATGCGTTTAACCCTAGAGCCTTAGTTGAAAGGAAAAACAGACTCATTCTGAAAGGCTTAGTTCACTCTCCCTTCAGAGAGGCAATATCCGGAGCTCAATCCCAAGAATAAACATTCTAAATCTTCTTCTCTGAGACCATCTACATCCACCCAGGTCTCAGAGCAATCTAAGAAAAGGTCAAAATCGGATCCGACCTCCCCCTCAGATTCAAAGAAAAAGAGAAAGATAATGGATCAGACTTCATGGGATCCAACAGAAAAGATATCAGATCCAACTTTATTGGATGTGACAAAAGAGTTATCGAATCCAACTACAGAATCAGGACTTATTTACCTACCTAGGACTAGATACTCACCTTCTGTAGACCTAGTACTGTCCAAGGTACCATCACCATTGTTGGAAAGACCTAGGTCCCCTCTTTAGTTTCTATTCATTCTTCCAGAAGTTTGACGAAAGATGTGGAAAGAGGTGCAGAAGATTCTCTCAGCACAGAGTCAGATGGGTGTCTTATTGGCTCCTACCCCATGGTATCAGGAGGTCCATTCTTCAACTGACTCCCCCACTACCAGTTCCTCCTCTGATTCCTTCATATGTCTCAGAGTCCCTGGATCTGAGCTGTCTGACTCCATCTGACTCGGATCTGAGAATAGCATTATCCTCGGATCCAAAGCATGCTCTGAGTACTCCAGTTCTGTTGGATCTGGAGAGCACTTGGAGCCAATGCTTTCCTGTCAGGTCTGAGGTGTTGGAGTTGACTCCGAAGTTGTCAGAGCTGTCTCTGCGCCTCAGAGCCTTGGCACAGGTTAGCTCAGCTCTGACTTCTGCCTCGAGGGGAATGCCTTCAGAGTAGGGAGGAACAGCAGTCCAAAAGCTTGTCTTTTCAGATCCAAAGTTTTCTCCCTCTCTGTTGCAGTCTGCCTTTGATGCTATGAAGAGAGTTTTGTCTACCTCAGCAGAACAGATGGATCCAACCCCCCCCCCCCGGCTCTTCAGTCTTCAGCCTTGATATCTCTGTGCTTGGAGCCTCATCACCCTTTTCCACAGGGACAGCCAGTACAAGAACCCGAGACTTCCCAGCAAAGTATCTAGACTTCTTCTGATACCTTCCCAGAGCATCCCACTGAGGAGGTCCCTAAGAAGACATTTAAGAGGCAGCACTTGGACTCCCCAGAGGAGTCAATCACAGAAGATACAGACTTTGATGAAGGTGCAGGGTCCCCACAGTCACTTCCTGAAAGTGTTTCATTTGGAGACATCCTTGAAATCCTAAAGCAGAGTGGTGGTTGGATGCCTAGCAACCCTTCATCTGAGGAGTCTGTATTTCTGGAGGCTTTTGATACTGGCCTCTCTACCTCCTGGGTGGCTCTGCCTGCCGATGAGCTTATTGAGTTGGTCTCTTGGTGGGCATGGAAGAAATTTGACACAGTTGAACCCATACCCAGGATACTGGACAAGATTATGGCATCTCCTTTGGATAAGCCAGTTTTGGGGTAAAGGGGTGCCCATTGATGCCATGGTTGTGGCGGTGGCCAACAAAAAGGAACTTGTCAAAGAGAGTTGCACTGTTCATCAGGCAAACAAGGAGTCTAGGGTGATGGACAGGTTTGGAAAGTGTGTCTATGTACAGTGACCTTTGCATTAAGGTCACTGAATTATTTGGCACATTTTACAAGGTTACAAAGGAATTTGATTAAGGGGCCATCAAATACCCTCTTAGGATCCATTTCTGAAGAAGTCCAATCATCTGTGACTTCTCAGTTGGCTACCCTGCAATCTATTTCCAATTCTTCCATGAGGCTTATTGCCCTTGTAGCTGAAGGAACCTCAAAGGCAGTGGTTGGAAGATGTGGTTCAAAAAGTCCTGGGGTCCTTTCCTGGACACACATGGAAAAAGTTCCCCTAGGGAGAAAGGAGGGAATTCCAAGGATTGACGCCACCCCCATGGCAGAGGTGGCCTGCAAAACCAGGGGTCCAGAGATTCTTTATTTGACAGATTCTACCAATGCTCCTGAAAAAAGACCCAATTGTCCAGCTCTAGAGGCAATTGGGGATCAACTGTGCCTGCACCAGAGAGCCTGAGTAAACTTAAAAGATACTTGAGTGAGTAGGATTATTTCCTGAGGTTATAGAATTCCCTTTTCCCTTCCTCCACCAATCTCAAGAAAATTTCCTGATGTTCAAGGAGCAAGCAGGGATTCAAGTACAAAAGCTGCTAGAAAAAAAGAGTCATCCAAGAGGTCCCACCAGACCAGATTGAATGCAGAACTTACTCAAGATTCTTTTTAGTGCCAGAAAAGACAGGGGACTGGAGACCAATTTTGGATCTCAGCAACTTAAACAAGTCAGTTCAGTGCACCAAGTTTCAAATGGTCATGGTTCAGTCATTTTCCCTTTTGTTGGCAAGGACAACTGGATGTGCTCAATAGACCTTCAAGATGTGTACTATCACATAAAGATGAACAGACATTCCAGACGGTACTTACGCTTATGGCTGGGGAGCCAGTCACTTCTAGTTCACAGTTCTGCACTTTGGTCTCACCATAGCCCCCAGGGTGTTCACCAAATGCAGCTCACTTGAGACTGCAGGGAGTCCGAGTGTTTCCATATCTAGATGACTAGCTCATTACTGCCCCAATCAGGCATCAATTAATAAGGGCAAGAGGTCATGTTTTCCAGACGTGCTCTCTTCTGGGGATAACCATAAACTACAAAAAGTTTCAACTGCAACCAGCTCAAAATTTGGAATTCATAGGAGCACTGTTCAACACAAAGTCAATGATAGCGTCACTGCCTCCCTCAAGGGTTCAAACTATAAGATCAGAGGTAAGAAAAATCACCTGCAGTACCAAGATTTCAGCCAGCTTGGCCCTTCAAGCTCTAAGATCAATAGCAGTGGCAATAACATTAGTACCTTTATCCAGATATTACATGCGAATTCTCTAATGGATGATAGCCACATAATGGTCAATACTTTATCAACCCATGTCAACTCCGATACAAATCACTGAAATATGCAAGATAGATCTCAGGTGGTGGATTAAATCGGATCAGGTTCTGCAAGGATGTCTCTTCATCCCCCCTCAGTCCAAGGCCCCAGTGACCATGGACACTATCCAGTTGGGGTGAGGGAGCATTTTCTGTGAAAAACAGTCCAAGGCACTTGCCCCCCTGAAGAGGTCAACTTGTATATCAATGTCCTACAGATGACAGCAGTGCTTTTAGTTTTGCAGGCCCTTCAATATGCTCTCCCTTTGGGGATGATTGCAATTAAAATAGACAATATGTCAGTAGTTTGGTACATCAACAAACAAGGAGGAAGCAGATCTTACCACTAGGGTCAAGAAGCACTCATAGTGTGGCATTGGGCAATCTCATCCAGCCACTTTCTTATAGCAATGCACATTCTGGGGAAGTCCACCATGGGACCTCAGTCTAGTACTGCAGGCTCTTATACATTCCACCTTTGAACCAGAAGCTAAGTGCAAACATAAATATCTTACCTGTAAAATGTTTATTCTAGTAGCCATTACATCTGCTAGACGAATTTCAGAAATTCAGGCATTGTCTTCCAATCCTCCTTATTTTATTTTTCACAAGGATAGAATTACTTTATGAACCAATGCATCCTTTCTTCCCAAGGTGGTGTCAGAATCCAATATCATTCAGTTCATTACTTTACCAGTTTGCTTCCCTAAATTTACTAACAAAAAGCAAATGAGTGCAGTATTAGGAGGAGAGATAAGGTACAAAAGGTGGGGATGCAAAATGTCTGTAAGAGTTGGAGAAAAGTAATCTGAGAAAAGCTAGCCAGGTGAGCAGGAAGAACAAAGCCATCTCTGGCACAGGTGCTGTTAAGCAAAATTTTGAAACTGTGTAAGTTTTCTGTTTTAAGTGTGTGGGGATTTCATTCCAGAGTTTTGACACATAATGAGAGTAAAGAGCGTCTCCATCAGTGTTGACTGTCTTACGGATACATAGTAAGAGTTTATTGCTAAAGCAAAGGTCTTTTAACAACAGCTTCTGTTCTAGATTCTACTAAAAACTCTACCAGTGGTGGTCTTTCACTTAGGATCCCCCTATTCCTTTCGCTTTACCTATAATCTGATATCAGTCCTTGATAGGGAAGGCAATTGTTTGCCTGTAGTCCAGATGAATACTGGGCATCTTCCCATTCTGTTACTAATTATTTTCTCCTAATACATTGGTTCCTTTGCCATTTTTTCCAGTAAATTCTAGCCCCATCTTGCCTAGTCTCTGTACCCTAATTTTAGTCATCTCTTTTGGCAGAATCTCCTTTCTCCATTCCTGTGTTGGCTTAGTTCTTAGAATACTTTTTGCTACTTTATGAATATAATATTCGTTATGTTTATTTTTATTCTCATTAATAATCTGCATCCAAAATCCCAGTCTCTCCATATTTCTTAAGTTTCTCCCTGTTTCATCATCATCCCTTTCCACTTTGAACTATAGGTTTTCTGCTTGTGCTAGCTCTGAAATACCCCTTCAAATAAGGTAACCCCAAACACGTTCTATTAGAAAGATGTTTATCCCACTTGACTCTTGCCTCTTCCCCTCCTCAGAAACTTGGGATTCTGGATACTGGCAAAGGCTCTTGCCACCCCTATAGTGCTTGTTTTAGGCAGGATTCAAATGACAAATTCACCACCGTAACAGGTATAAGCAAGCAAAATCTGAGGGTAATGCTACATAATGCTAGAAGTATAAACCTCAAAATGCACTCACTCGAGGCACTCCTTAAAATGGAGAACATTGACATCTGTGCAGTGACAGAGACCTGGTTCAAAGTTCCAGAGAGCACCCCTGCATTAACAGGCTATAATTCATACCACACCTTTCGGCCACCAAACCCGGACCGAAACACTAAAGGTGGAGGCGTGCCCATATTCATTAAGGATATCCACACCTCCAAGCTAGTTGCTCAGCATAATGCATCCGAGATTATCCAAGTTCAACTAACTCTGGGCAAAACCGCAATCCAGATTGTAGCTTGCCACAGACCCCCCACCATGCCCCAGGATTCCCACTCCTCTTTTCTTGATACACTGGAAAATATTAAGGTACAACCCAACACTCTAATAATGGGTGATTTCAACTGCCCTACCATTAACTGGGAAAACTACTCATGTACCAACTGTTTTGCTCAATGTTTTCTGTAAATCATCAATTCCAACGCTTTGGATCAACTTATCCACACCCCCACCATGGGCAGCAATATCCTAGACCTGGTCATCACCAACATGGGTTACCAATGTTCTACACCAGAGGTCAGCTCCTCGTTGGTCAGATCAGACCACAAGCTAATCACCCTAGACATCTACATCCCGCTCCCACCCCCCAATAGGAAAACAACCATAAAAAATTTCTCCAAAGCCAACTTCATGCTTCTTAAGACAGAAGTGGCAAACTTCATGACACCCATGCAGATGGGCAATAGAGGTATGACTGCTGAATCCTACACAAATGCACTTTATAAGCACTTACACGAGTGCATGGATCATGCTATCCCTAACAGAACCAAGATGCTATCCTCCAAAAAAAGGAAGCCAATCTGGTGGTCTTCTGCCATAAACAAACTCTACAACAGAAGAAAGAAACTGTTGCAAAAAAGAGTAAAATCCCACGATTGGAGGAACTCCCTGGTCAGCCTCAGTAAGAAGCTGAGATCCCTTATAAAATACTCTAAAGCTAGTTATGAAAACAAAATTGCCACTGATTCTAAAGACAACCACAAAGCATTCTATAGCTATGTCAAGAATCTCAATGGCAACACTCAGATCTGCTCTGAGTTACAGCACAATGACACTAAATATACAGAAACAACTGATATTGCTTATTATCAGAGAAGGTATCGTAAATTCTTATCAAAACTTTAAAATATATAACTATACAGATCTCCCAATAAATATACCCCATTTCAAATTATTTCCAAAGGGATGAAATTCATGCCCACAACAAAGTTTAGACTCGTCGACAGTCTTAAAGAGTTTAAAAAATACATAAGGAAATTAAATCTAGTTATTCTGTTTAATAACAATATAGAAGGAAGAGCCACAAACATGTGTGAACAGAAAATTTTAAAAAAGAAAATTACATTCATGTCCCCTATGCATCCCATTGTGTCCGTATATGATAAATCAATGTCTAGGCAAATATACTTATTACAGAATCATATTAATGGTTGTAAATTGAGCTCTAACTTACCCGAAGTTGAATACAAGATCCTGCAAGAACTAAGGAATGACAAAAATATTCGAATTATGAAACCTGACAAAGTGGGAGGTATTGTTATATATGACAGTACTGTTCATGACTTGTTATATAATTCAGGCAATTATGAGATAGTATCATTGAACAAAATAAATATAGCATACAGACACATCGATATACATATAGAGGAATTCTTAATAGACCAAAGAATTACTAAGGACACATATGAGTTTCTTAAGGTAGAATATCCAGTTTTGGCATCAATAGTGGGCATTCCTAGAAAGTTCATAAGTGTATAGAAAATCCCCCGTTTAGACCCATCATTTCTGGCAGTAGATCTAAGACATTTCCACTAGGGACAGTGATTGACAAATTTCTTAAACATATTTACGATAGAATACCACATCAAGTTAAGGACTCATGGGAATTTTTGAGAAAATATCCAGTAAATATGTGGAATGCAGATTTAGTATTTGTTACAGTTGATGTTACTGATCTATTCTCATGTATCCCTAAAGAAATTGGCTTAGAAGCTTTTGCCAACAGTATATGAAAATACAGTGGATTAGAATGGGATAAAATTTGTTTAATTTTAGAATTAATGTCCATAGTATTGGAACATAATTACATTGAACATGAGGGGGAGTATTTCGGACAAACAAAAGCCGTTGCTATGGGAGCAGCTTGTACTCCCATTTACGCAAATTTAGTTATGTTGGATTGGGAGGAATCGAAATTATTTACAAGTGAGTACTATAAATACATTAAATACTATTCTCAATACATTGACGATATCTCTATCTTATGGGATGGAGGTATGAATTTGTTAGAGCAATTTCTAGTTTTTTTAAACTCGAGTAGTGATTTCCCTAAATTCACTTATTCAAGCAACAAGGAAGGTCTTCCATATCTAGATACTTATATTTCCAAGGGTGATGGCTGCTCTAAATCCAAGTTGTATAGGAAAAATACCTTTTCCAATAGTTACTTGGAATTTTCAAGCAACCATCCCAGGAAATTATTTACTAATATTTTCAGAGGTCAGATTATACGAGCTATTAGAATGACCTCCACGTATTCAGAGATGTTGGAAGAGGTGTCATTTATTACCTCTCTCTTTGGTGACAGGGGTTATGACACCAGTATGATGACACACACTTGTACAATTATTGTTAAGGAATGGGGCAAAAAATATACATCTTTATTAGGTCAGAATTACTATAATAGAAATAACAATAATGTAATTCAGTGTAGTCAGAATAACAACCCTCTGAACTTGGACTTTGGGAGAGCATGTATTTTAGAATTTGGTCCGTATACTAGTAAGATTAAAAAAATTATGACCAGCAGTTGTAACATTATTCAGGCGGACCAGGATATAGTTAAAATACTGGGTACTCAGCCAATATTTGTTAATAAAATGGGGCGCAATATTAAGAGTATACTGGAAGGACGTACCATCTCTAAACATCTGACTCACAGACATACCACAAAGTGCGACAGGTGTAAGCAATGTCATGTTATTTTGGAGGAAGCAAATATAATATTAGAGAACGTAAATAAGACTAACATTAGATTTATACAAGGCAACTGCAACACAAGATGGGTAATTTATTTGGCAAAATGTGCAGCCTGTTCTGGATTCTATATAGGAAAAACAGAACAAAAATTTAATAAGCGTATTTATGCACATTTATATAGCATAAGGACTAAGAATGCCAATAACGCACTTTATAGGCATGTTAAAAAATACGGAGAAGGACATTATTTTAAATTTGCCATCATTGACAGTATTATTATGGACCCCAGAGGGGGAGATCACAAAGGACTACTATCATATAAAGAAACTTGGTGTCAGTTATTCACCGACGCCTCTAATGAACCAGGATTAAATGATTATATAAGTATTAAGCCAATGTTATAAAGTATACAATATTTGATCATATTTATGAATTTAATCAGTTTTCGAATGACAGCTAAAATTTAATAATTCAACAGGAGTATGAGTATAAATTTAAATTTTTTTTACTCTATTTTAATGATATTTTAATGTTTATTTTAATATTTAGATTGCAGTACTTTATATTGTTAACTTATATGTTAGGAGCGGTATACTGTGTGTACCACTTTAAATTTGTGCAACTTTGGCGCCAAAGAAGTTATTTAAATGTAGTTGTCTAAATGGATTTGTTACATTTGTATGGAGTTCTGATGAAGCTCGCAGTTGAGCGAGTGAAAGCACTTAACTTTGGGTAATAAAGATCTGTTTTTAAATTTTCCCTTCCTTGCCTTTGTTGTGACCTTGTTTTCACCAGCGTGTCAAGGCACAGGGGACCAGCGTTTATTTCATTTGGTTCTGTTTGGTTATTTCGAATGCTGAGATATATAAGAGGTCAAAAATACAAGATGTGATGTTGTCAGTCTTGCCTTTATTCTCACTTGTGAGTCAGATCCATCTTGGCCATTTCTCCAGCTCGAGGTCTTCAGCAAAGCTTTACCCATAATGCATACCCTTAGTTACCTCAGATCTCGTTTGCTGCACAGCAAGGAAGTTTTGTAAAGACAAAAATGCTCTCTGAACCAAAAAGACACAAAAAAGTGCAGAGAAGCAAGAAATATTCTTTACTAGTGCATCCAGTACCACGGCTTACACCTTTTTGTGTGTTTTTGGTTCAGCAAGGAGGCTTTGTCAGCTATAGGTCTGGGCTAAGTACATAGTTTTTTTCACTATTTTATTTTAGTATAAAATTATCTTTTTCTCTAATTCTTAATGCCTTTTAAATTACTTCTATATCCAGCCCCTCCCTCATTAGATGTCCATTTAAATTAGAGGGTATCCAGGAATGTCCATTTTAGTTAGAGGACGTTCCCTATCTGATCTTATATATGTTCTTATCTTCTTCTTTCTCCTTCTATAAAAAAAAAAAAAAAAAAAAAAAAAAAAAGTATTATATTTCTATATTTCTAACCTGAGTTTAGAGTCTTTAGATTACTGTTTGTGCATGTGTGCGTGAAGTCCGTTTAAGTTAGAGCAGCGGTCCGCAACCACCGGGCTGCGGACCGGTACCGGGCCATGGAGCACTTGGTCCTGGGCCATCAGGTAAGTGAATGCCTGTATGAGTGTGTTTATGTGCCTGCATGTGTGAGTGAATGTGTGCATGAAAGCAAAAGAATCTGTGTGTGTGTGTGTGTGTGTGTGTGTGTGTGTGTGTGTGTGTGTGTGTGTGTGTGTGTGTGTGTGTGTGTGTGTGTGAGATCGTAAAAGAGTAAGAGCAATGTGTGAATGAATGCAGGTATGAATGAGGAAGTGATATTTTACTAGCACTTCTCCCATCCAACGCGCCAAGTAGCCCCAAAGCCACCAGACCATCCTAGCGTCAGTGGTCCACCGACACTGTAAAAGAAAAGGAAAAAAAAAGAAAAAACATACACTTCACTCCAGTAGCCCTACACATCAGTACGGCGTCACCACCAAATCAAAGCACAAACTGCGGTGCACCCCTTAATAAAGCCGCCCAACCAGCTTTGAAAACCGAAGATCTCCTAGCCAAGGGAACCAACATCTCACTCCATCCAATCCGAACAAGCCAACCAAGACTCCAAAAACACAAAGGATCATATATTCAGCAGAAACTCCAAAGCACGAACCCACAAGAACAGAACCAAGCCAACAACACAAGCCAAAGCGACTCGCCACAGACACCAATCTCCGTGATGCTCTCTACAACAGCACACAACAACCAAAGATCCTCCCATCAAGATGCAGACCCCAAGAGAAAAAAAAGAATAAAGAGAAGAAGCATGAACTAAAAACTTGGTTGCAGCTTGGTTGCATATCAATCTATGTGTTTGTCTTATGTGGATTTTCAAGGCATTGAGGTGACGCCATTGCTAGAACATATACAGGAAGCACTTACTCACTGAAATGGGGTTAATTTGATAATTTAGAAATATATAATATGTCATGGTAGGTTGCTGTCTGATGGCTTGTCTAGGCGTGATAGAGAGCGTTTAGGGGGAGTGCTGTTTCTATAGTTTACTGCAGCATGTACAGAGCTCTTTTATGGGATATTGTTGGTATATGCAGAAGTTCTATTTGGAGTTGCATGATGTTACCGAAGTTTCAACTACTATATGCATTATAGCTTGAATACCCCTGTCAATATAGACAGGTGTAATACTATCTTCGAATTGAGGTTCAACAAGTCATGTGGGGATCTTTGAGAGGGGTTGCAGAGGTGGGATTTGATCGGACAAGCAAACTCGGATGCATGGAAAGTCTTAGCGTTTATGCTTGTTAGATCAATCCAGATTACCATAAACAGTACTCAAACGCATATTTTCACCTATTTTACATTTTTAATCAGGAAAGATGCTTGGAATGGACCCCATCTTTGATGGTGGTAATGGTGAAAGGCTTCATGTATAGTTACCATTTATTATATATTTAAGAACACTATACAAAATACATGGAGCAATAAGTAAATTTTACTCATAGAAAGGTAGATCTTTTAAAAAAAGACATACAGCTCAAAAGAGGGAAACAGGGGAAGAAAGGAAAAAGCAACTGCAAATAAAAATATGTGCATGTTAAAAGGTTACTGTTCTGTATAAAATGTTTTAACCACACAAGGGAGCATAGTCATAAATGTTTTTAGAAATATGATTCATTTGCTTACATTTTGAGTTAGTTAATACTGATGTGACCGCTCACAAATTTTATCAGAACAAAACACAAAGTTTTTATTGTCGAATTATTTGTCTGATGTTAATGCAGTTTGTCTATGACACATATATGTCTATACTAAGCTTAGTTAAAACTGCAATTTATCTCTGATATAATCAATATTAGTTTCTATAGCAACTATTATTTATATGGGATAACATCAAACTTATTTTCATATGTTTCTTTTTTTGTACATGGAAACATTTACATAAATTTGATTCATTAATATCTGAAATATAAAATTGAGGAATGTCTATAACAAATAATATTTTCTATTCAATAATGGAGCTTATACAATGAATAAGAGAGTAGGGATTGTGCATGTTGGACATCTTGATTTTAGTTAGATATGTAAATATGTTAGATAGTGTATTATGGTGTTTTTGTTTAGTTAAGCAATTCTGCAAAGTTTACTATGTTGATACATTGCAATTGACATTGAAAATGTTAACCAAATTCACTTATATAATTCATCTTTATTTTTTTTCTCTAGTAGGGGTTAGGTGGCTAGGCACTGGGGTACTAGGGAAGAAATTTTTGAATCCTTATAACAACTTTTTAGGTAGACAATATGAATCAATATGACGGTTGTGGGATATTGAGGTCTATAGTCAATATTTCATTTTGTCAAATCTTAGATATATGTTATATATATATTCTTAGTTAATACTATGACAATAAATATTGACTCATGGAATGTGAGAGGATTACAAAATAAGAACAAAAGATCTCTATTATTCCATTTACTATTTAAATCAAAGGCTAATATTTGCTTTATACAAGAGACTCACTTGACTAAAGATGACTTTGATAAAGATAAAAAGAAGAAATGGATTAAAACGATAGTAGCAGCTGGTAATAGTACAAAATCAAGCGGGGTAGCCATTATAGTTAAAAACACATTTCAGGGAACTATTTCAGAGATGAAATATGATGCGAATGGAAGATGGTGCTACATTATTTCTGTTTTTCACAACATTGATAAGCCAGTCATATTCTTTAATCTATGGCCCTTGTGAACAACAACATATCTTTTTTATTCAAATATATAATATTTTATCCTCCTTCAAAGATTATTATTTAGTATTGGGAGGGGACTGGAATGCTATTATTAATCCTGACACTGATCGTACTAGTAGATCTTCCTCATACAATTTTCAAGCATCCATTGCCTTGGAAGAAATTATAATAGATTTAAACCTTATAGATCCTATTTCTCTTATAACACAGAATGATAAACAAGACTTTTACACATATTATTCAAAATGTTATAAATCTTGGTCAAGATTGGATTTTTTCCTTATTTCAAATGATTTTACTCATATGAAGTTAAATTACTCTCTTGAACCTAGATTTTTTTCTGACCACTCTAGAATATCTCTTAGTATAAGTTTGGTCCCACATTCACCAAAATTATGCTCATATAATAGCTGGACATTGAATAATAATTTGCTTTCAAAGGAAAATATACATAAATCAATAATTGAAACAATAAAAATCTTAATTTACACATCAGATATCCCCTTAGATATACAATGTAAGGCAACTCTTAGATATTAATCAACAAAGCATCATATTTTAAAACAATATAGAAATAAAGAATTACAATTAAAATCAAAAATTCAAAATTTGGAAAATCAGTACAAAATAAGTTCCGATCCTTCAACATATGAATTATTGTTGAATTCCCAAAAAGAATTATTGCTTCTGCATCAACATAACCTTACCATTTCAGAGCAAAGGTTATTAGCTACATACTCTGAATGGGCACAGATTCCTTCTAAAGTGTTAGCCAGAATAATAAAAGGTAATCATTCCCTTCCTAGAATTTCGACATTAAATTATAATAACAAGAAATACAGTACTGATCAGGAAATTTTGCAGCTTTTTACATCATTGTTCTCAGAGATATATTCAAAAGACAATAATCTTAGGAGTAAACAAAACATAGTGTCTATTAAATTTCCTAGTTTAAATGAATCACAAAAGAACACACTTTCTGCCCCATTGACTATCAGAGAAATATCGGAAGCCATTAGTAGACTCAAAACTAGTAAATCAGACCAGATGGAAAACTTTCTCATCAGAGATTTCACCTCTTCTCCTAGTAATTTTAACCACATAATGATTCATGGTATATCTGATCTGTATTGGAATACCTCAAAAACCATATTAATTTTGAAAAGAGACAAAGAAAAACTGATCCTAATAATTATAGACCTATTTCCTGATTAACATTGATATCAAAATCTTAGCTTCAATACTTGCTTCTAGACTTAAAAATGTTTTACCATCTTTAATTTCTCTGGAACAAGCGGGCTTTATGTCACATAGACATTCGTGGGACAATACCTTGACAATTGATGCTCTTATTCACTTTGCCAAAAATGACTCAAACCCTATGTATGCATTAATTCTTGATGCTGCTAAGGCTTTTGATAGGGTTAATTGGGACTTCTTGTTTCATATCATGCTTTGTTTCAATATACCATCTACTTACATAGACTCTATTAGAATGCTATATAAAAATTCTTATACTTTTCTCTATATTAACAGGAAAATATCCAAAAATATAAAGATCTTTAATGGCACAAAGCAAGGATGCCCATTATCTCCTTTCTTATTTAATCTATATATAGAACCTCTATTATTATACATTAAGCAAAATACATATCATAATATTCCTAGAATCCTTAACACTAAAGTATGTTTGTCCCTTTGCAGACGATCTTATAATATATTTTCAAACACCCTGCTCAGATCTTCCCAAACTAATTTGTTCCATTGAAAAATTCTCAGAGGTTTCTGGTTATCAGATTAATATTCAAAAAACACATATTCTTCCCATAAATCCACTTGCTCGCAAGACATATATGTTTCCTGATTTCACTTTTCGGATAGTTCAGAATTTCAAATATTTAGGGATTCATATAAATCATAATGGTCTCTCCACATTTCAAAATAATTTGGCTAAAATATGGTCATTGATTATACTTGACTTGAACAGATGGAAATTACTAAATCTATCTCTTTTATCAAAAGCAGCTATAATAAAAATGAATATTCTTCCCAGATTGTTATTTCAATTCAATGCGGTGGATCAGATGATTCCAAAATCTTTTCTCAAAAATCAATAAAATTTTGGCTAATTTCTTGTGGTTTCCTAAATCAGTAAGAATTTCTTACATTAAGCTAATCTTACCTAAAAATAAGGGTGGTCTTGGTCTTCCCAATTTTCACCTTTACTACTTGATTATCTCGGCAAACAAATTATTATCCATTTTAAATTTAAAGAGTTTAATCAAAATTCTATTTGGACAGAATTATGGTTTCAACATATTGCAAATAAAACATTAACCCATTAGCTCTTCCTTTCCTTTCATTGGAAGTAATGAATAAATTTAAAATTCCTAACTCTTTAAAACAAAAAATTATTGCTTTTCAAGTCTTGGTAAAACTTGTAAATCTAGAAAATATATTTCAATTAATGCAACCTTTTTAACTTAATTAAAATTTACATCAATTTAAGAATCTTCTGTCTAATTTTTCCAGATTTTTTCCCTACAGTTTGGGATCTAATGTTTGGGATCTATGAAACAGAATGAAACTATCTCTAATTAATCTTCAAATTCTATAATTAATATTAAATATTCAATCACTACTCATCAATAGAGTAATTAATAATAAATTCCTCCACACTAATAATATAGATAACACCGTGTATCAAACTATAAAGTGTTTAAAAGTCCTCATAACTATAAGAAAAATGTTGTCTAAATCTTATAATCTCATAAATCAACAAATAATTCATAGTGAAGAGTCCTCTCTACTATTATTCTTCTCTACTTATTCCTATAATATCTATAATCATATAGAAACTCTCAGCTAAAAAAATCATAGAATAAACTACAATAGAATACTCACTCACTCATACTTAAAATAAACAATAAATACTAACTCCTTCTAACTCTACAAAACCTAAGCTCAACAAATTTGACCCAAATAAATTGTTGTTTTCACATTCTTGTTGATCTTTTTATTCTTCTTCTTTTGTCATCTCATGGTCACAAGTCTTGGACCTCCCTAAAAGTTCCTCACAAAAATGGGTTATAAGTTATCCACCTTTATATGACAGATCCAAATACTACACAATATACCACATACTAAATCTAATCTCTAAATGCAAATACATATAGTGCTAATATTCATATATTATATTATACAATATATTGGTTAGAAAAATTGGCATCTGAATTGAAAATAATAAAAAAAAAATTTAAGCCCACAGCCCACACATACATCAAAAATGATAAAAAAAAAGTCCTAAAGTCAAATACACATATAATAAAAGCTTTTAGAAAGTGTGATTATATTTATAGTGTATAGATGCACAACACCTCCTTATGGGGGATTTGTAGACTCCAGTCTCACTTATATCCTAATTTTTTTTTTTTGTCTTAGCAATACTTATTTTTTGATATATTCTTTGGTTAATTTTTTGTATATGATAGATAGTTAAGTGTATATATTTCTCAAACATTGAGACAAAACAACATTCTTACAAAATTGTGTGTGTATCAAAATATCTCCCCAATGTTTCATTTTAAATATGTATTCTATTATTGCTGTTGCTGTTATATTTCTGTATTGTTCAAAATTCAATAAAAAGTTTTTTGAAAAAAAAAAAAAAATGAATGAGGAAGTGACTGTTGTGTGTGCATGTGTGAGATCGGGAGAGTGAGACCAATGTATGAATGAATGTGCAAGTGGGTGTTTGGCAAGTTGGTGTGACAGACAGTAGGAGCGATATATGAATGTATGCGCAAGTGGGTGTGTGGTATGTGGGTGTGACAGATAGAGCGAAGTGTGAATGAATGCAGGTATGAATGAGGAAGTGACTGTGTGTGTGTGAGATCGGGAGAGTGAGAGTGATGTGTGAATGAATGCAGGAATGAATGAGGATGTGACTGAGTGTGTGTTTGATCGGGAGAGAGTAAGAGTGATTTGTGAGTGAATGCAGGCATGAATGAGGGAGTGACTGTGTGCGAGAGATTGGAAAAGAGTGAGAGTGATGTGTGTGAGTGAATGCGTGCATAAATGCAAAAGAGACTCTGTGTGTGTGTGTGTGTGTGTGTGTGTGTGTGTGTGTGTGTGTGTGTGTGTGTGTGTGTGTGTGTGTGTGTGGTATGGATGAAAGGTACACAAACCTCATTGCTGCTGCCTCCAGTGATCATTCTCATTCTTCACGTTCTCTCTCTCTCTCTCTCCCTCTCTCTCTGTCACACACACACACACACACACACACACACACACACACACACACACACACACACACACACACACACACGCACACACACACACACACACACACACACACACACACACACACACACACACACACACACACACACCATATCTCTTAAGCTCTTAGTAGTGCAAAAAATCTGGACAAAGCCTAACAGAATGGGGGGACAAATAGGGACAGATTTTAAATATTGCTCTAATAACCATAGAAAGTTGCTAGAATAACAGGATTTGTCTTATGCATTTTTCTGAAGGATATGAGGTCTGAAATACAAATGTCTGTCATCACTTAATGACTTCAGTCATCCCAGTGATTTGCCAGAAAATCACAAAGGTTATAAGGATCAGACCAAAACTCAGAGGGAAAAATCTGGACATTCTGCTAAAATCTGTACAGTTGAGAGGTATGAATACCTCTCAGCCTCTTACTTAGATAAAAAAATCTGGACAAATCCCAAAATAATGGGTGGACAAAGGCCCAAAGTAGGGACCCTTTTAAGTACTGCTCTTACAAACTTTGAAAGTTGCTAGAAATACAGGTTTTGCATTAGCATGAATTTTCTGAAGGTTATGAAATATGAAACTCAACTGTCTGTCATTTTCTGACTTCAGCCTCAATGATCTGCCAGTGATTTGCCGGAAAACAACAATTTTATGAGAAAAAGACCAAAAATATTAGGCAAAAATCTAGACAGTCTGGGAAAATCTATACAGTTGAGAGGTATGCTGGACAGAGCCAAATAATAGGCACAGATTTTAAATACTGCTCTTATAAACATAAAATCAGTAAGGTTGCCATTCGGTTTTCTTACCTTTCAAACATACTAGATCAGATCTATATCAGATTATCGAAGTTTTACTATTTCAAATCACTAAACGTCAAACTTTAGTGAACGAAGTAGTAAAACATCGAATCCCTATAAAATGATTTTAAAAGCAAAAAAAGAAAAAACCTAAAGGGTGTAAGCAGGGGGGCAAGCCCCCATGCACCCCCCACTACTTAAATATACCAACTCCGAGATTGCACTTCAGTGCAATACAGTGCGGAAATGGAATATTTCCACTTTCTACACTGCAGCGCGATCTCGGAGTTGGTATATTTAAAGAGCGGGGGTTATGGGGGGGGGTGCAGAAGCCCTTGCACCCTGCTTACACCCTTTTGTTTTTTTTGTTTTACAAATGTTTTTATAGGGATTCATTGTTTTACTACTTCGATCACTAAAGTTCAATGTTTAGTGTTTAGAAGTAGTAAAACTTTGATAATCTGATATTGACCCAGTAGATCAATGTTATGCTATTAAGCAGAATGTACACTTTTTTTTTTTAGTAATTATTGCCAACTGTCTTTTTATTGTACTTTGGAGCTTTTCTCCCTGGATCTGGCCTCCTTGTTAAACAAATGTTAAACAAATGTTAAATAAATAAATAAACATCTATTTTATTATGCGCACCGCGAGATGGCCAGTCCAAGGAAAATTGTCTTACATTGATACAGGTCTTTGGTGCAAAAAAGGTTGGAGACCACTGAGTTAGAGGACTTGCTCCTTTCTTTGAGTGTCTGTCTGTATTCTTATCTGCTCTCTCGCTATCTCTCTCACTCTCTCTCTCTTTTCCTAGTCATTCCCCAGAAACAGAAAAGCAAGCCGATGGGCTTCAAGAAGTGTGAAAAATGCAATAAGAAGATGCCACTTAGCGATTCATGCATTGTTTGGGGCCTCTTCATCTGCAAGAGTCTTGCTCCATTTGGCACAACTTCAACCAGCAGGCATTAATGGAATATAAAAATAAAATAATTTTGAAAGGCCTTTTGAAATTGCCTTTCTCTGTGGCTATATCTCGTGAATCTTCAGAAAAACCTACTAAAAGACTTTAATTGAAGCTGAGATCCTCATCGGAACCAGTGCAGAAGGCCCCAAAATTGATGGATCAGAAGGCTCTATCAGAGCAGACATCTCTTCCTGGTTCCAAAACTCCCTGGGAGCTGGAAATTTCATTGGCGCCATCTTCTTCCACTGAAAGTGGTCATAGGAGTCAATCTCCTTCTATTGAGAAGATCTCTTAAAGGCTCCCTTCTCCACTACTAGCTACATCAGTGTCACCCACATTGTCCACTAGGTCTACCAGGAGTTTATCTGAAGAAGACATGGATAGGGTCATGGAGAGACATTTGAAGACACCTGCTTTGCCCAAACTTCTGTTGGATCCAAGCCCAAAGGAATCAGGTCAGACTCAAACCCCCTCTTCTGTTACATTTCCTCCTCTGATCTGTCCTCCTGCTTCGGAACCAGAAGATTCCGATATCCAGTTTGTGTCGGTGTGTTGGGTCCAGGACCCATATCTTTCTTGGATCCGATATCTGTCCTGAGTGTCTGCATGCCTTCGGAGGAGGAGATCTCTGGGAGTCAACACTCCCCTGTCAGGTCCACGGCGAGTGTTCGGATCTTTTCAGATCCAACTATACATCTGGGGGGTAAGTTCAGCTCCTACCTCTGCTTCAGAGCTTCTCTCTTCTGCTCTGGATTTTCCTTGGGCTCTGACAACATATTTGTCAGATCTTTGGAGTTCTTTGGAACAGGGAGGGACTGCCTTTGAGGCAATGAGGAGGTTTTTGACTATTTTGCAGTCTGAGACACAATCTATTTTGGTTCTTCCTCCCTCTTTGGGCAGAGTGCCTTTGTCTTCTCATGGGCCCTCTCCACAAGTTCGCAAAAATGTTAGGCCTTAGGATGTACCTCAGGGAACTTCCCCCCTCTTCCAAAATCTCTCCAGAGTATCCCACTGAAGAGGTTCCTCAGAAGAGGACATGCAAGAGGAAGCATCTTGACTCACCAGAAGAGTCTATCACATCTGACACTAACCTCAATGAAGCAGAAGAGTCCACACAATCACCTCCTAAAGATGTATCTTCTGGAGACATCCTAGAAATATTAAAACAGAGAGGTGATTGGCAGCCCTTCAGCTGAGGAGTCAGTCTTCCTGAAGGCCTTTGTGTCTTTTCCATCAACTTCTTGGGTTACTCCTCCTTTTGACTAGCTTGTCAAATTAATCTCGTGAAAGGCTTGGGAGACCCCATACACCATAGAGCTTACTCCTAGGACCAAATAAATACATCACTGCCCCAAAGAAAAATGTTTTCTAACAAAGGATGTAGGGGTTGACGCCATGGTCATGGTGGCGGCCACTAGGAAAGAACTGTCTGAGACGAGTACCTCTATCCATCCTCCTAATAAGAACTCACTCACTTCACTAGACTGCAGAGGAACCTGATTAAAGAATTATCAAACTGTAGATGATGCAGTGGCAGAGAAAGTCAATGCTCATCTTGCTATCTTGAATTCAGTTATTAACTCATCCATGAGACTCATTTCTTATGCAGCAGATGGAATGAGTAGGGCAGCAGGCTCAGGTATCTCTCTTAGGAGGCAGACCTAGATGCATCTTTGTGATTTTGCAGAGCCCTTCAAGTCTTCCTTCGTTAGCACCCCTTTTGATGGCTTCTCTCTTTTTGGGGCAAAAGTGAAGGAAATGCTCACCAGATGTGAACAAGAGGGAAAGACCTTGTCTGCCATTGGAGTGCATTTTTCCACTCCTACTAGACCCTTTTCCAAGGGTCAAAAAGGTAGTGGGAAAATGTTATTCAGAAAATCTCAGAGGTCTTACCTAGACACACAAGGTGAAAGTTCCTCCAGAGGCAGGGCGGGGAACAATAACAGAAGATGCCCTCCTCACAGCAGAGAAGGCCTGCAAAACCAAGGCTCCAGAAAATCTTATTTGGGAGACCTTTCCAGTGCTCCTGAAGGATTATCCAATTGCTCACTTCTGGAGGCAGTTGGGGGGGTGATTGTCCTTGCACCAAGAAACCTGGCTAAAGATAATAAGCAACAAATGAGTGCAGGACATAATATCCAGAGGACACATCATTCCCTTCTCCCTTCCTATCCTCAAAAACAAAGTGGCTCCAGATGTTTCACCTAGTCAAAAGGAACAAGCAACTATAGACATTTGAAAGTTGCTAACAAAAAGAGTCATCCAAGAGGTCTCCATGGACCAGAGAGGATCCAGGACCTACTCAAAATTATTTTTAGTTCCAAAGAGAACAGGGGACTGGAGGCCCATTTTGGATCTCAGAAGTCTGAACAAATCAGTAAAGAAGACCAAGCTCCAGATGGTGACACTGCATTCAATACTTCCATTTCTAGAAAAAGACAATTGGATGTGCTCTGAAAACCTTCAGGACATGTATTACCATATTCGAATGGACAGGCAGTCCAGGAGCTTCTTGCACTTCTGGCTAGGAACCAGTCATTTCCAGTTTCAAGCTCTGCCCTTTGGTCTCACCACAGCCACCAGAGTGTTCACCAAATGTATGGCAGTAGTAGCGGCTCTCCTGAGATGAAAAGGATTCCGCATGTTTCCATACCTGGATGACTGGCTCATAACCACCCCATCCAGGCATCATTTACTCCAGTCAAGGAATTATGTCCTTCATCTCTGGTCCTTTATAGGCATTACCATCAATAACAAAAAAATCTGTGCTATAGCCATCTCAAATTTTACTGTTCGTAGGAGCAGAGATAAACACTACCACTCAAATAGCAAGACTTCCACAAGACAGGGTAGATGACCTCCATCATTTTGTCAGAATTCTAATAAAGAAGTCAAAAGCCACAGCAAGTCTAGTTCTCCAGGTCCTAGGGAAAATGGCTGCATCCATCATACTAATTCCTCTAGCTTGTCTCCACATGAGGGTTCTCCAGTGGATGCTATTTGCTCAGTGGTCAGTCTTGAAACTTCCAATGTCTCTCAAGATTATGATAACCAATGCCTGCAAAAAAGATCTACAGTGGTGGATTTAGTCACCTTAAGTACCTCTAGGCTGTCCTTTCATTCCACCTCATCCTCTGGCCACGGTGAACACGGACACTTCCCAGATAGGGTGGGGGGGGGGTCATTTTCTCAGGAAGATCACGAGGCTCACTTGCATATAAATGTTCTAGAGATGAGAGTGGTGCTTTTAGCATTGCAAGCATTCCAGGGCTTTCTTCCTCTGGGAACAGTAGCAATCCAGATGGACAACATGTCTGTAGTATTGTATATAAACAAACGGGGAACCAGATCGTACCCATATCGTACCCACATTGTCGAGAAGGTCTCAGGGTCTGGCATTGAGTGATAGCCTCCAACCACTTTCTAAAAGCAATTCACATCCCAGGGAAATCCAAAGTCATTGTGGGCAAGCTGAGCAGAGCCATTCTATGGCCACACGAGTGGTCCCTCAATCAGAAAGTTACAGAGGTGATCTTCTGCAAATGGGGCCAGCCTTGCTACTACCGTTTTGTATCACCCATAAATACCAAATGCAGCAACTACTTTGCCCTAATCCCTCCTATGGGGGAGTCACCAAGGGATGCACTTATTCACAATTAGCCCCTGGGACTTCTTTATGCTTTTCCTCCAATCTCTGTAATTCCAAAGTTTCTACAGAATGCAAATTTATTGGAGAACACCATTATCTTAATTGCTCCCTACTGGCCTTGTCAAATCTGGTTTCCCTTTCTTCAGCCTTATCTTCAAGACGAACTCTGGATTCTGGACCCAGTTCCAGACCTTCGGACACACCCGCCGAGAATGGTTCATCCCAATCTGGACTGCTTCAATTCCCCTAATTTCGCCAAATTTCCATCCCTCTCCTCCCCAGTCAAACATATTATATTATCATCTCATAAAACATATACTCAAAAACTTTACACAAGCAAATGGAATAAGTTTGTTGTATAGGCAAACTGTAAAAAAATAGACCCTTTTTAGCACCAGTTCATTCTGTTTTACAGTTTCTATCAGAGATCTTCAGTGATGGAGCAGCAGCAGCTTCAGTTAAAGTTCAACTAGCTGCAATTGCTATAGAAGAAAATGACTATGCTATCATGTCTCACAGACTTTGCAGAGCTTTTTTGGAAGGCATGTTAAGACCTCCATATAAACATCCAACGCCCCCTTGGAATCTCAATATAATTTTAACCAGTATTATATTTCCTCCCTTTGAACCCTCAGCCACATGTGACTTGAAATATCTCTCCTGGAAAACTCTGTTCTTGGTGGCTATTACTTCAGCCAGAAGGGTATCTGAGTTGCAAACCTTGTCCGCAAAACCTCCATATCAAATCTTTCACAAAGACAGGGTGTCGTTATGCACTAATCCATCCTTTCTACCCAAGGTTGTGACAGAAAATACCCTTAACCAGTCTATAGACCTTCCAGTTTTCTTTCCCAACATCCAAAATAGAGGAGAGTATTCCTTGCATTTCCTAGATGTTCACAAACCACTACACTATTTATACAGAACTTCAGAATTCAGAAAATCAGATCAGCTTTTTGTCTCATATTCTGACACAAGGAAAGGTCAACTGGTTTCAAAAGTCACATTATCTAGATGGTTATCATTATGCGTATTCCACATTTGCAGTTCTAAAAACAGTGCCCTCCAAAACCTTGTTAAAGTTCATTCCACTAGATCTGTGGCCACATCTGCAGCTTTTCAGGCTAGACTACCACTGGATAATATATGTGCTGCAGCTACTTGGGACAAAGTGGATCTATCTTCTAGGAGTAGAGCCTCCTTTGGTTCTATGGTTCTGAGGAATATTCTCCCATGAGCCACCCAAGAGTTCAGTTGCTTAGGACATGATCCCACAAGTGACAATAAAGGCAAGATTGACATCATATAAAGAAGCTATATTCTTACCATAACATTCTATGTATGTTGTCCATCTCGTCCTTTATTCTCACATCCCTCCCTCCTTCCCCCTGCCTATACTCCTAGTAGACTGAATAACACAACAGGGATTCAGATGGACTATACAGCCTCAGAGAATACATCTTTTAAGTCTGATTCTAATTCATAGTAGTATGTATTGGTATTCATATACACTCTTATATATGTATATATACATCTCTATATCAGGAAATTGCTACTATATAAGTTCTTCTTCCATGTGCTGCTTAGGGGCAAACAAGATCTGAGGTAACTGAGGGTATGCATTATGGGTAAAGAATGAGTCCCACGAGCTTTGCTGAAGACCTCAAGCTGGAGAGATGGTCGAGATGGATCCGACGCATCGGATCCGACCTACAAGTGAGAATAAAGGACAAGATGGACAACACACATGGAACATTATGGTAAGAACATAACTTCTTTTTATGTATACATGGTATATTGCATTACCCTCCATTTCAAGTCTGTAATTACAAAAATCACTGAAAATTTGTGTAAATGGAATGTAGTAAAATAGATAGACTGGGACGTAATTGTCAGTTTTAACACTGTTAATCTTACAGATCTATGTAATACAAGGAATATCTTATGGCAACACAAATTGTCAAGGAAGGCATTTACTATTTAAGATAATTATGAAAGAGTAACTGTTGAAATTTTGTGGTCTTACGTTAAACTCTAAGGTACAACAGTATAGGGGTAATTCCTTAACTACATCACATAGTACTATTCCTTGAACAACACCTTATCTTTGAACACATTAACAGCATCCCTCATTTACACAAGAATTACTGCAAATGTGAAAACATTGGAGACACAGACACGTTCTTTTTCTGGGAAATAATTACCAATATTTCATCATGTTGCTAGATGTAAGGTCTAAAGCTAAATGGTATGAAAAGCTGTGTTTTCTTTTAGAAGATTAGGTAAGCATTACAGTTGTACTGAGGGAGAATGCATTTGTATAGTTAAGACCAGATACTGCTGCAGGTCCTTATGATATATATGAAGCTATGAAGCTATGAAACTTCTATAAGGTAGAGTATCAGGGAAGTACTATTTTATTTCAAAGATCTTTAAAATCAAGTGTAGTCTCTTTGTAATGGAAAAGTGCTTATAGTGTCCAGATTCACAAGGGAAGGATTCATTTTAAAACTGAACAATTTATGCCTGTAAGCCTTACTTGTCTTTTTGGCAAATGTATCTAAGAAGTTTGATGGAAATAACAAATAATACAGTTGGGGAAGCATATTTTGATTTATACCAACATGGATTCTCTCCAGGAAGTTCATTGATTACCAATTTAATGTTTTTATGTTGACATTGTGGATGCTTTGGATAAAGATCTAGCCATAGATGTAACTTTCCTGGAACTTTAAATGACATTTGACTCAGTTCCATATCAAATAATAATAAGTTCTTGTAGAATAGGGCATTCATCAAATATTCTATTAAATGGATTAATTACTGGTTAAGTGGTGGAACAGCAGAAGTTTATATTCATGGTATAAAATCTAAGGAAATTTAGGCTGTTAAAGGTGATCCCCAGAGCTTTGTCTTGGTCCCAGTCCTGTTTCATATATCCATGTCTTATTTACCAGCATCAGGCAATTGTTAGGCTGGGAAATTTGCTTATGATGTATAATTAGCTGGGACTGGGACTTCTATTTAAGATCATTATGTGTTTCAAAAATACTTATATGATTTGTTTTAATGGGTTCAAAACATGATATGAAGTTTAATGGGTGTAAATGCAGAATCCTATCTATGGATAGAAAAAAATTGAATTCCTCTTACAGTATAAATAGCATTTTAATAAATGAAACAAATGAGTAAGATGACTGGGGTAATAATATAGATGGAGCATTTGGCTGTGGTGGGCAGATAAAATATCGAAGAATGCCGTTTTATGATTAGATCACCAATGAGAACAGTTCAAGGGATACGTCAGCAATGCTTCCAATATATACATTTAGAATTAGGTCTATAATAGAGTATGGTTCAGGATTTTTTGTATATTCCAGAGCTAACATTGAATGACTGGAGAAGGTTGAAAATATATTTATCAAGAAGATTAGTAAATGAAAGCGAAAATTAAAGTGGGGGGTCCTCTCTAATAAGCTCTGTTTGAACAGAGGAACCAGGCAGGAGTATCCTCTTTTCCCCTTGTTATTTGTATTATATTTATAACCACTGGCAAAGAAAAGTAGGGTTTCAGAAATTCAAGGATATAATTGGTATGGTAATCAAGAAAAATTGGCTTTATTAGTAGATAATATTATATGTTAAGTTGTCAATCTCGCCTTCATTCTTGCTTGATGGGTTCGGAGCCGATCCTCGGCTCCGACTCGGCACTTGCTAAGCTCAAGAGTCACTTTTACCAGCTCGAGGCAGCCCCATATCCCATGATGCAAGGCGGTAAGTACCCAGATCTCGTTTGCCGCTTCGCTGATGAGGTCCTCCTTTTACCAGCTCATGGTAAGTGATTTATACACTACTACTTTTGCTCCTTTTTCAGTTTAAAGTTAATTTTAAAGTTAAAATTAATAGTTTTAGACTAGTTTTAGTCCTTTCCTGACTAAATTTCCCTCTCTTCTAAAACTTTTTAGTCAGGCCTTCTCCCATCCCATCCCCCCCCTTGTTAGGGTGTGTGTGTGTGTTTGTGAGACAATATTTTTTCCCTTTTGGGATTGTAAAATTTCTTGGACAGTTGTTGTGTGTGTGTGTTTTACAACATGTCTAAGGAAAGGGTCTCAGGCTTTAAGAAGTGTGACTCGTGCTGTCAGAAAATGTCTCTGACAGACGGTCACACTTCTTGCCTATACTGCCTGGGACCTCTCCACCTGCAGGACTCCTGTGCGATTTGTCATTCTTTTAGCCAGAGAGTCCTGCAGGAAAGGAGAAATAAGCTTATTTTGAGGGGCCTTCTTAAGCCGGAGGGCTCTCCGGCTAAGTCGGCTCCATCTAAGACTTCTAAGTCTTCCAAGGCCCAGGCTTCTGTGTCCAAGCCTGCGGCCTCGGCTCCGACTCTTTCACTTTTCGATGGCTATCGGTGCCGATTCTGGTTCGACCACTTCGGTGTCGGCTCCGATCGGTTCCGATCACCATGTGGCTCAGGCTTCGGTGTTGGCGCCGATCGGCTCCGACACCCTTACGTTTATGTCTGTATCGGCTCTGGCTGGAGCCGATGCATCGAAACTTTCTGTCGGTGCCGAGAAGTTGTCGGCTCCGACAGCTTCTATGGTTTCGTCGGCTCCGATGGTTCCTTCGAGGAAGAGGTCTAGGTCCCCTTCCTTGGAGCTGATACTCTCGGCTCCGGCTTCTCCTCTCCTCTCGGAACGGAGCCATTGGAGCCGATCTTCCAGGTCATCCAGGCTTTCTGACCATGATTTAGAGAGAGTGGTCAGTAGATTATTAAAATCACAGGCACTGGCCCAAATGCTACATAGTCCGTCTCAACAGACGACTATTAGTCCACACCCCATTGCAGTTCCTCCTTCGACTCTACCCCAGAGTTTGGAGTTGGAGTCTTCGGGAATAGTTTCTCCTACGGCTGAGGGACACATACCCCCTTCTGCTCCTTCAGCCTCTACTCTTATCTCCTCTTCGAGACCTTCCTTAGAGGGATTCGGTGGTCGGGCTTCCCTGGTCTCCACCGAGGGGGTGAGTGGCATCGGACCCTTGTCCGACCCCACTCTTCCCCTTGGAGCCTCGGCCTTGGTGAGCTCGGCTCCGACATCTGCCTCGGAGCCTTCCCTTTCGGTGGGTCCTGGAGTTCCTGGCTCTTCGGAACGGGTTCTCTCGGGCCTCCCTGGGAGGGGAGCCTTCGAGGTGATGAAGAGTGTGCTGGCCACTGGACTCAGCCGGCAGTCTGTTCCCTTAGCTCCTCCCTCTATGGTGCCTGTCGACATCTCTGCCACTTCTCTTGCTCCCGGACCCAGAGATCCTCCACCTCAGGTTTCCCCACTGGGAAGAACCCCCTCTTCCGAGGATTCTCCTGATTTGTCAGGATATCCTCCGCGGAAGAGAACCTGTAAGAGGAAACACGTAGACTCCCCCGAGTCTATCACTTCAGATACTGACTTAGATGAGTCAGAGGGATCCCCAAGATCCCCCTCTGAGGATGTCTCCTTCTCAGACATCCTAGAACTCCTTAGACAGAGGGGGAACTGGCCCACCAATAATCCCTCTGAGGATGAGTCAGTATACCTGGAGGCGTTTGGATCTCGGCCCTCCACCTCCTGGGTGTCTCCGCCTTCGACCCCTTATGCAGGTTATTGCTCGAAAGGCGTGGGCTGCTCCTGACTCTGTAGAGCCAGTCCCTAGGAAGCCTTCTAAATTTATTACTGCCCCGTCGGACAAGCAATTCCTCACAAAAGGTGTCCCTGCTGATGCCATGGTGGTGGCGGCTGCCACTAAGAAGGAACTTGCAGATCCTTCCATACCTGTCCATCCTCCTAATAAGGACTCTAGGACCATGGATAGATATGGTAGCGGATGTTCTCTTCAGCGACCTTTGCTATCGTTCGCTGAACTACCTATGTCACTTCACCAGACTCCAGAGGGATATCCTTAAGGAGCTAGGTGAAGTAGTACAGGATCCTACAGCTGCAGGGGCTCAAGAAAAAATTGCTTCACAGCTAGGAACCCTTAATTCTATTGCTAACTCCTCCATGCGACTGATATCATATGCTGCTGATGGGCGAGTAGGGCCGCAGGTACAGGTGTGGCTCTTAGACGCCAAGCCTGGATGCGGCTCTGTAATTTTGCAGATCCCTTTAAGGCGTCCTTCACAAACTCTCCCTTTGATGGGTCAGCTTTGTTTGGCCCTCAAGTGAAGGAAACGTTGACCAGGTGTGAGCAGGACGGCAAAACTCTTTCTGCCGTAGGGGTCCGTTTTTCCACCCCTTCTAGACCTTACCCCAAAGGGCAGAAGGGTGGCAAAATGTGGTTCCGTAAATCCCAAGGAGTCACGCCGGATTCACGTGGTCAGTTTACCCCTAGATGCAGAGGGGGTAACAATAACAGACTCTAGAGTCTAGAGGCAGAGGGGGTCCACAAAACCAGGGAAGCAGAGAGCCTCTCTCTGACAAGCCCTTTCAGCATCCCTGAGATGTTGCCCGGCTGTCCGTCCTTGGAGGCAGTCGGGGGAAGACTATCGCTGTACCCAGAAGCCTGGCGTTCCCTCACTCAAGACAGATGGGTACAGTCGATCATATCCGAGGGTTACAAAATTCCTTTCGAGGAAAGTCCTTTCTATCACTCAAATTCCCTTCCAGATGTACCACCCGGTCTAAGGGAAATTGCAGAGTTAGAAGTCTTAAAACTACTGCAAAAAGAGTCATTCAGCCAGTTACAACAGATCATTCAGAGCCGGAATCTACTCAAGGTTCTTTTGGTCCCCAAAAGACGGAGACTGGAGACCAATATTGCATCTCAGCAGACTCAACAAGTCTGTGAGGAAGACAAGATTCGAATGGTCACTCTTCAGTCAATTCTGCCCTTCTTACAGAAGGACAACTGGATGTGCTCAATAGATCTTCAGGATGCGTACTATCACATAAAAATTCACAGGCGCTCCAGGAGATTTCTCCGCTTTCGGCTGGGGTCCAGTCATTTCCAGTTCAGAGCCCTGCCCTTTGGTCTCACTACAGCCCCCAGAGTGTTCACCAAATGTATGGCAGTGGTCACGGCTCACCTGAGACGTCAAGGATTCCAGGTGTTTCCGTATCTCGACGACTGGCTCCTTTCAGCCACCACCAGGCATCAGCTTGTTCAAGCCAGGGATTACACAATAAATCTTTGTTCTCAATTGGGCATCTCGATCAACTCGAAAAATCATCCTTATTGCCCTGCCAGTCTATTACTTTCATAGGCGCAAACTTAAACACTGTTCGGATGTCAGCTACCCTTACAGATCAAAGAATTTCAGACATTCAAAGTCACGTCAGGATCATTCTAGCCAACAAGAAGGTACAGGCCAGAATGGTTCTAAAGGTGTTAGGCCTCATGGCTGCGGCCATTACCCTTCTTCCCCTGGCTCGCTTCTATATGCCTTCTTCAATGGATGTTGTTCACTCAGTGGTCTTACCAACAACTTCCAATGCGTCACCAAATACTGGTGACACAGATTTGCAAGAATCATCTTGCTTGGTGGATCACTTCTCTCCAGATTCACCAAGGCAGACACTTTGTACCCCCATCCCCGGTAGCCACTGTCACTACGGATGCCTCCCTGATCGGGTGGGGGGGTCATTATCAGGGCAGGATGGTTCATGGGGCGTGGGAAGGTTGGGAATAACACCTGCACATAAATGTCCTAGAGATGAGAGCAGTGCTTTTAACGTTGCAAGCCCTCAACGACTTTCTTCCCGTAGGGACAATTGCAGTCCACACAGACAACATGTCTGTAGTTTGGTATATCAACAAACAGGGCGGAACCAAGTCCTACCCCTTGTGTCGAAGCACTCAGACTTTGGCAATGGGCGATCTCCTCTCATCGGTTTCTGGTAGCAACGCATCCCTGGGAAAACCAACATTTTAGCGGACAGATTGAGCAGAGCTATTCTCATGCCTCACGAGTGGTCTCTCAAACAATCTATAGTGGAAGAGATTTTTCTGGAATGGGGTCGCCCATGTTGCGATCTTTTTGCTACTCCCCAAAACAGCAAATGCCCAGACTTCTTCTCTCTCTTCCCACTGCCAGGCCATCCCCCCAGAGACGCTCTGACCCAGGATTGGCCCCAGGGACTTCTTTATGCCTTTCCTCCTTTTCCTCTGATCCCTCAAGTTATCCAGAAAGCAACCGTTTTGAGAGCCAAATTGATTCTCATTGCTCCTTATTGGCCTCGACAAATTTGGTTTCCATTCCTCCATCGTCACCTTTTGGTGCAGCCGTGGCATCTGGACCCAGTGCCAGATCTTCTGATTCACCAATCCGATCAGCTGCACCGGTCTATCCCTTCTCTCAACCTCACAGCATGGTTGCTCCACTTCCTTTCTTAGCCAGGCTTCCTATGATCTCTAACCCTGTTAGAGACATCCTAGTAGCTTCCTTAAAATCCTCTACCAGGAGGATTTATACAAGCAAATGGAAACGTTTCTCTTATTGGGCTAAAGCCAAGAATATTGATCCCTTCACTGCTCCAGTTCAAGCAGTTTTGGATTTCTTAGCGGAGATTTTTCACACGGGCTCCTCTTCTTCCACAGTTAGAGTTCAGTTGGCTGCTATCTCGAACTTTCATGTCGGGTTCGCAGATCACAACATTATGTCCCACAGGCTTTGTAGAGCCTTCTTGAAAGGAATTTTCCTCCTGAAGCCTCCAGTCAGGAGTCCTCCTCCTCAATGGGACCTAAATTTAGTGCTGACATCCTTGATTCTTCCCCCCCTTCGAGCCAGCTGTTTCTTGTTCCCTGAAATTTCTTTCATGGAAAACTTTATTCCTGGTAGCTATTACATCGGCTAGGAGGGTGTCTGAACTTCATGCTCTATCTGTTCGCCCCCCCCTATTTGGTCTTCCACAAAGACAGAGTATCATTGAGAACTAATCCGACCTTTTTGCCTAAGGTCGCCTCAAAGACTAATTTGAATCAAGCCATTGAACTCCCTGTATTTTTTCCAAACTATTCAAACAGATCGGAACAAAAACTACATTATCTCGATGTCCACCGTCAACTCAGATATTATTTGGACAGAACAAAACAATTCAGGAAATCTGATCAACTCTTTGTTTCCTATGCTGATAAACAAGAAAGGCCTTCCTGTCTCAAAAGTGACCTTATCTAGATGGCTTTCTTCTGTCATCTCTGAAATTTATCGGCTCAGGGGAAAACAGCTGTGCTCAAAACCTAAAGCACATTCAACCAGAAGCTTAGCTACTTCTACAGCCTTTCAAGCTAGACTTCCTTTAGACACTATTTGTGCAGCGGCCACTTGGGCCACTCCTCATACATTTGTTTCCCATTACAAATTGGATTTGGCCTCCAGGGACAGAGCCAGTTTTGGCTCTACCGTCCTCAAGAGTCTGTTCCATTGAGCCACCCAGGATAGAGGTGCTAGGGACGAGGTCCCATCAAGCAAGAATGAAGGCGAGATCGACAACTTAACATTGAGAAGTTATGTACCTACCATAACGTTCCATGTTAGTTGTCTTCTCTCGCCTTCTTTCTTGCGACCCTCCCTCCTTCCCCCAGGCCTGGACAGACCTTTCTCTACAAAGAATTATAGTTCTGAAGACCATACAGAGCTGGTCCTTCTACCATCCTGCAGGTTTTTCTCTTCTTCTTTCTTCCTTTGGGAAGTTTTTATGCTAGGTGCTATTGCCCTTTTTGTCATCAAACGAGATCTGGGTACTTACCGCCTTGCATCATGGGATATGAGGCTGCCTCGAGCTGGTAAAAGTGACTCTCGAGCTTAGCAAGTGCCGAGTCGGAGCCAAGGATCGGCTCCGAACCCATCAAGCAAGAAAGAAGGCGAGAGAAGACAACTAACATGGAACGTTATGGTAGGTACATAACTTCTCATTTGTAACTGAAAAAATCAGAAAAAGATAGTGTTGTGGAACATTCTGATAGTTTCAGCTTTTTTCAGGATAGAAAATGAACAAAGATCAAACAAAGGCAATAGCTGTACACACCAATTGGTTCAACAATATATTTATGGGGACATGATAAAATGAAGTACTTAGGAGCATGGGTCAAACTGATTCTGTTATGGCAATTAAGGATACGTGGGAAGAGTCTAAACAAAACATAATACAAACACTGAGAATCTGAAAGCTCTGTTTTATGGCTATGGATAACAAGATAAAAGAAGTGAAAATATTTTAGTCCCTTTAGTTTTATACACAGGTCAGGCATATTTTTATCAACCAGAAGAGAAGTTGTAGATAGCAATTAATAAAGAGTTGAAGATTGTATCTGGGATAGGAAGAGGGCAAGAGTCAAATGGGAGAAGTTGATCCTTCCAATACAAGGTGGTTTGGGACTACCTGATTCGAAGGGGTATTTCAGAGCTATACAGTTAAGGCTCCTATACTTAGTTCAAGTATAAAGCTGTAATTCAAAGTGGAAGGGTTGGTGATGAAATGGGTGAAAGCTCAAGAAATAAGGAGAGGCTGGGATTTGGGATGCAGATCCTTAAGGAGAATAGCAATAACCATATAGAACACTATATTCATAAAGCAGCAAAAAATATTCTAGTATTCTAATAACGTAGCTAACGCAAGAAAGGAGAAAGGTGATTCTGCTGATAAGGATGACTGCAAATAGGGATACAGAAAATATGCAAGAGGAAGCTGGAATTTACTGGAGAAAATGGCAAAGGAACCAAGGTATTGGAGCAAATAATTAGAGAAGGGCAGGTAATAGAACGAGAAGAGACCAAGAATACATCTAGACTGCAAGCCAGAGATTGCCTTCCCTATCAAGGACTGATGTCAGAGTATAGGCAAAGAGAAAAGAATAGGGGTATCCTAAGTGAAAGGCCAGCACTGGTAGAGTTATAGAATCTAGAATAGAAGCTGTTTTTAAAAAAGGATAATTAGTAGGGCATATAAAATATTGACAAATAAATAAAAAGTATAATTAGAAGGGCATAGAAAATATTGCATAATAACTTTATGAATCAGAGGAGATTAGAAAGGATTGGGAAGATAGATTGTATAAGCAATTCACAAAGCAACACTAGGAGAATATATGCACGGCTCCCAAATATGCAATACAGTCTAAATGTCGGATCCTTGTTTTAGAAGTGTTTGCATAGGTATTTTATATCCCAAGCAAACTCCAAAGAATTTTTGGTACTTCCGTATTATCGCAGCCACATTTCGAGGATAAGAAACGGCTATTTTCCAAGCCATAGTCGTACCAACAAATGTACTTAAAAATACTCAAAATATATATAAATACCGACAAGATTGGTAGAAATATGTAGGAACACAAAACATTGCTTTTAATGTACACAAGTGGTCCAAAACTATGTCAAAATCAGTGGAGGTACACAGTATGTTTCAAAACCATTAAGTACTACCACATTACAAGTAAGACAGGCGTGCCGACACTCCTGTCAACTCTCCAGCTTTTCCCAGAATGGCCAGATTTTGCTGTCATATCTTATTTTTTTTTTTGTGTGTGTCTGTGGGTGCTGTTCTCCGTATAAAATATCTGGTTTCCTGGCACAAGGCAGGATTGCTGAAAAGCTTCACTGTCAGTACCACTTGTAAGCTGTCATTTCAGAAAAGAAAAACTCTAACTCTACCACAACGATGCTGACAGCTGTAAACCCCAAAGAAGCATATAATCTTCTCACTGTTTCACATGGCCACATATATACTCTTACGTCTGAAATGTGGAAAGCGGAACTTCTTTGTGGAAATCCTACATTTTGCAGGACAAGCCCTAACTTATCAGCAGGAGTACGGCTTACAAAACAGCCGTTTCTTCTGTTGAAAAAGTGGTTGCGATAATATGTAAGTACTGAATTTTTCCTCAGGTAGATTGCAAATGTTGGAAGTGTGATGGTGAAGAAAGAGATATTTAGGAACATATTTTCTGGAGTGTAATGACTTGCCGACTGCAAATTGGTGTAACTAACAATTTTTTTTTTTGAGCTGTGATACAGAATCAGAATTGCCAATATATAGTAAGGCCTTGCTTAGTTTAATTCTGGTGGCTGCCAAAAAGGAATTACTGGAAAATGGAAATCAAAGTCTAAACTAAATGTACTGGAAGTAGTGAATATAGTGACAGAGATAAAAATAACTGAAATTGGAATCTTTAGAAAAGGGTAGGAGCCAATTACAAAGGAAAAAATGGGAAATGTGGGAACAATAGATGCAGAATAATGTTTTGGAGAAGGAAAGAGGCTTAAGGAAAGGCAAGAATCAAATGAGCTATGTAATGTTGGATGGACAATGACTGTCATTTATAATGTTTGTAGCTGAAAGTATGTCAATACTGTTTATTTTCATTTCTATAAATGTATGATTGCCTACAGTATTTCATAAGTGATAAATCAATAAAGATGTTTCTTGTTTAAAAAAAAGATTAGTGGCTGTGCACATTTATCAAATAAGGAGATACTTATGATGCTTAGTTTACTTTCAGTGTACTATAGACAAATAAGGAGTGATTTAATTTGTGTATGTAGCAGTATTCAAAATGAAGTACTGAGGTGTTCATTAGGAATCGGTTTTCAAAGGCATGAATGGTGTAGAAATAGTAATGAGTTCAGTTAAAGTTGATTAAACTAAACTGGGTACTATTTTTTTCCATTTAAAGGCAGGAAGAAGATAGAATTCCATAACTTTGGAGATCAGACAGGTTGCAAATTTTTGTGTTTTTAAAAATAAGGTGGAAAGATGGTATGGTAAAAGAGTTTATTAGTCATTTCCCTTGAGGAGTGCAGCCAGTGTTGATCTAATTTGAGGTCTCTGTAGCCTCAACTGAACATTGACCAATAAAAATTGTGAATTATACTGAACCTTCAGAAGTCTGCCTCTGTAGTTTCCATAGTATGCATAGTAATAATGATGCAGACAGTCATGTATTGTTACAAGGTATACTCCCCCTCATCAGGCAGTTGTAATGTAATTAAGAGCACACTGTGCATAACTTCTATACAAGAGCACTTGACTTTAAGGGAGTTGCTTTTCCCTGATTTTGGCCATGAGTTTTCTTCTTTTATTATATACCCTGCTTAGGTGAGAATTCCATCAGTGCAGTTTATTTTTACGGTTTGTTTTGGGTTTATTTCCGGTAAGTATGGCAACCTCTATGCAGCCATTCACATATTTGTATGGTGACTGAATAATTCTGAATAGGTAGGTAAATTAAAGTGGCAGACACATTGTGGTACATATGTAAAACATGGCATGAGAGCTGGAGATACATTTCAGTTACAATTCATTGAGTGATAACGTGACAGTGTAGCAGATGGTGCAGGTCACATGGCTAAGTTCATTTCCTTTCTACTACAGAAAAAAATCTGCATAGCTCACAGTACGAAAAGAACTTTCTTGTGTTATCTAGACAGTAGACTCACTTGGCACATGAATATATTTCTATACTATTTATAGTGTCCCGTTATCCATTTGTTATGTACTTATCCACTTATTATTTGATGTAGTTTCAGGATAATTCTTATTTATTTATTATTTTTTAACATTTGTTAACTGAGTAAGTGGGCTTATCTATATCTATATTTCTTTCTCTCTCTCTCTCTACATATATATATATATATATATATATATATATATATATATATATATATATATATATATATATATATATATATATATATATATATATATATATATATATATATATATGGGTTCATGTTAGAACGTCGACAACTGACTATATCGACAAGTAGCCCTGCAGCACCAAATAAACGAAACCTCGAAGCATCGACATTTCAAATAACCGACACTTACTCCATCGACAATGCGCTACACCAACATCGCGTATTACAGGTAACGGGTATTAACATATGTGAGGTAGGGGATGTATTTATAAACTTATGTCACTTAGTCTGACATTATAACTACATCCCCCACTCAACATATCTTAATACCCTTTACCTGTAATATGAGATGTGGGTGTAGCGCATTGTCGGTAAAGTGGATTGTCAGTGAAGTCGTCTCGATGGAGTAAGTGTCGGTTATTTGCAATGTCGATGCTTCGAGGTTTCGTTTATTTGGTGGTGCAGGGCTACTTGTCGATATAGTCAGTTGTCGACGTTCTAACATGAACCCATATATATATATATATATATATATATATATATATATATATGTATACATGCACACACACACACACACACACACACACACACACACACACACACACACACACACACACACACACACACACACACACACACACACACACACACACACACACACACACACACACACACACACACACACACACACACACACACACACACACACACACAGGTCCCTATCAGTTGATCGAGTTTTCAGAAAGTCAAAATTCATATGGTTGAGACCATATGAATGAGTTTTTGAAAACTTGAAGCTTTTGAATGAAGATCGTGGTACATAGAGGATTGGGAAATTTACCCTTTTCCTCACTGTAGTGTGATCTCAGAGTTGGTATATATAATTTGTAGAGGTGGTGGTGCAGGATGGCTTGCCCCCCCCCCCTGCAAAAACATAATAAAAGGTAGATTTTTGTGGGGTTTTTTTGATGTTCAAGTTTTCAGAAACTCAGTCATATAGACTAGACCATATAAATTTTGAGTTTGTGAAAACTCGATCATCTGACAAAGACCCATATATGTATACACACACACATGCACACACACACACACACACACACACACACACACACACACACACACACACACATGGGGGTTGTGTGCAGTGTGTCGAATTGCCAGCTACATTAACATCTATTTGGTCGACACAAACAGATGGTTGACAGATGTGTGAAATTGACAGTTCTTATGTAGTGGAATATTGTCCAGGGGTTGTGCATTCCTGGAGCTGGTATATGTAATTAGCAGCAGAATGGGGGTACATGGGGGCTTGTTCCCTACAAAAACACTTGAACTTGGTTTACTCCACTCAAGGAGTAATGCTTGGAGCATGACATGGATGTGTTGATATTTTTGTTTTAAAGTCATAAAGTCGATATTCTGGATGTCACTGTAACTGGTCATTAAATAAGCAGCCATACATCCATATATCAACATGAATATATGACACTTAGTCGTATACTAATATAATTGACACGTAAATGATCGCCAAAAACTGGTTGATCAAAAAAAATACACCCCCACTAATTATATATACCAGCTCTGGAATCACTCTACAGTGGGTTAAGGGCAAATTCCCCAATCCCCAATGTTGGTAATCCCACACTAGCACAAAGGCAGCAAGGTTTAATCAGCTGATTTTCAGTCTGCAGAGCTAACTACTTTTCAGAGTGATGACTGCACCATTTGACCACTTCAATGACACCAATATGTGTATATATACAGTATATAACTCTTTCTACATATAGATGTATATAAATGCACACACACACACACACACACACACACACACACACACACACACACACACACACACACACACACACACACAGGTAGATAGATAGATAGATAGATAGATAGATAGATAGATAGATAGATAGATAGATAGATAGATAGAGTGGTATATGTATATGGTTTCCTTATATTTTGTTGAATGTATGCTTGGTTGACAAATGCTAGGGGTAGTGTGTAATGCCTAATGTATGGATAGCTAAGCAGTCAAAATGTTCTTGGTTTGTTTCACTGAGTAAGATGAATAGGGTTCAGAGCGGGTGTTTATGCATGTGTTTGAGAGTTAGGGTTAGAGTCGGGGATAGATAAAGGGATAGGTTTAGTATGTTTGTGTGCCAGTGTATGTATTTTAAGGTTAGTGTCAGGGTTAGGTAATGGTATAGATATTGTGTTGCTAGTATGTGTTTGTGTGTCTCAGTGTGTCTTGTGTAGTGGCAGAGTTACAAGAAGTTTTTTTTTTTTCTTAACATAAGGTGTAGGGTTATGGTTAGTTCCAATTACTAGTGTAGGCAGGGGAGTGTAGGCATGGTGGGTAAGCACTGCTTAAATTCTGGTTGAATGGCCATAGTGTTTGCATGACCAGCTTGATTTTGGTGAAAGACTTGACAAATCATTGGACCCTAGATCATGGTCATACTTTGGAAGACTTGATCTGTAGCATTCAGAATGGGCTTCATGAGGTCCTCTGCAGTTTTGACTGTGTC
The DNA here is from genome assembly GCF_019279795.1 of Protopterus annectens. Classification (NCBI taxonomy): domain Eukaryota; kingdom Metazoa; phylum Chordata; order Ceratodontiformes; family Protopteridae; genus Protopterus; species Protopterus annectens. Next base: position 744,636,535 of record NC_056733.1, on the reverse strand, counting down.
AACACAGTGGCTACAGTCACATGCTCAGGAATATGTCTACAGAGCATTACGAGTCTGAGAGTATCATATATTAAAATGAGCTCATACATTCACACCTGGACACTCATTTCAATGAGTGGCATTATTTGGCTAGCCTTCTTAGGGCCTGGTGGATGACCCTTTCAACATAAACAAGCCCTCTCCAATGTGTAGGACCTCTTTGTACCCCTTCATGGTCTGCTATCTTTTTTTTTTTTTTTTTTAATCTTCTGGCCCAGCCAATCCCCCACCCCCAAGAAGAAGAAGAAGAAGCCTCCTCACAGAAAAGGGAAGACCCTTAAATTTCATGTATTCTTGCCTCTCTACTGTCAGCCAGGTGATCCAAGAAGAAAAGCCAGAAGTTACACTTCTTATTACAGTTCAGGTCTCTGTGGGATGGGAGGGTATCTGAACGTGCCCTTGTCTATTGAGCCATCATTAAAGGAAAAGTGGGCTCTGGGAAATAGCTAAAGTTTGTCTATAGAAAGGATTTTGTCAAGAAGCCAGTCTGTCTCCACAAAATCATTCAGTATCAGGCCCATAATCTATTGCTCAGAGCACCTTAGACATTATCCTTCTTTTACAGCAAAGCCAAGAATTCTGTTTTTTTTTCCTGTTCAACTGCTGGATTCTAAAGTGCTAAGAAGGCTTTCATCCCTGATGCACCTCACTGACTTCAACAAATGCATCTGGTACTTCATGTTCAGGATAATGACTATTTTAGCTTGGGTGGTGTGGTATGCCTCTGGTGACATAGGGTACTTGAATTTTGGCACTCCCTATCTATCTATCTATCTATCTATCTATCTATCTATCTATCTATCTATCTATCTATCTATCTATCTGTCTGTTTCTCTATCTATTTATCTGTCTATTTGAATTTTCTTTTCCAGGGTAGAGCACTATTCCATCTGGAGCAATTACAAGTTTGGCCCAGGCTATAATGGATTTATTCTGGTGCATCAGTGTATTGGACCTATGCAGAAGGTTCCTAAAGTTCACTTTCGCTGATCACCATTTTCAGTACATAATGCTGCCATTTGGACTTGTCTCTTCACTCAGAATGTTTACCAAGTTGCTGCTCATGGTTGCAGATGCCTTGCAAAGGAAGGACCACAATGTGTTCCTCTAACCAGATGATGGGTTTCTATTAGACACATTGAGGGAATTTACCTGGTAGCATCCCTAGTGCATATAGTCCTGTGGCTGCAGCCCTGGGGTGACAATAAACTCAGAGATGTCCATTTTGGCTCCATCTCAAAAGAGTGCCTTTACAGGAGCACAGATGTGGAGAGGGCAAAAAGGGTCATAGACTTGACAGAATGGAGGAGGATACAGATGAAAGTCTAAACCTGATCCATGCTGCTGCACCTTTTGAGGTTGAGGGGCACTGTGTCCTTTATGATGCTGTTTGTATACCTGAGAATACAAGTGTTGCAGTGTACTATGTGGTGACAGCTGTTACTCAGTCACTACTTACTCTCAGATATTTTAATGGTGTCAGACCTTTTATGAGGTCCTAGAATGGTGGACTATGCCTGGACCTGACAGCTCTATGAAGGTTCTTTCAGAACTGTACTACATTGCTTGCTAAATTTGTAACAATGTAACAAGCAGCTGCAGTTTTACACACACACACACACACACACACACACACACACACACACACACACACACACACACACACACACACACATACACACACATATCCACCTCAAGCTAAGCATTTCAGGTCTTCAGTGATTCTGCCATGAGGTAAATGCAGCATGGCATTCATAAATGAATACTCATTCAGCAGAAATGTATAAAAAGTTGTGAATATCTTTGAGCAGTGATACCACTGGTAGAGGAAGCATGCCTTTATTTAGTGGCTGCAATGTATATTCTGTAATTTCCACAAAACCATAAACAGAAACCCATGTAAAAAATATACACTTGTTTGTGTTTTAAGTGAGCTGAAAGGGGGTAGAAAGCAGCTATGCTCCAGTGAAGTAGTATGGTACATTGTACAGCTGCAGCTCTGAATTTTTAATACAATCTCCACTTTTTAAATTTGTGCCATGCTGCAGACTGGCACCTGAAGTAGCTGCCCCTTTTCTCCTGCTTAATGCTTTGATTCCTGTTTTATTTGTTTTAACTAACAACAGTCTTAAATTATCTCACAGTGGCTGATGCCAGATATATTGGATAACTGGCTCAAGGTCTGCATCTTTTTTTTTTTTTTTTTTAAATACACCAAAACAAATGGCTGATCCAGGCCAAGCATTGCACACACACACACACACACACACACACACACACACACACACACACACACACACACACACACACACACACACACACACATATATATATATATATATATATATATATATATATATATTTTTTTTTTTTACATAGGGTAAGCCTCTCCATAGGTAGCTAAGCAGATTCTGATGAACAGTGATCTTTATCCAGTACTATATACATTCAGACAATAGCAATGATGGTCGTACATTTTCAGATGAAATAAATAAATATCCAGTGTCACTTCGTATAACTGCTTCATTCTTTCATAGTTAGCAGATCACAGATGTTTAATTACTCGCAGCTTTAGCTTACAGAAATAGATCACTGAACCTAACCTATGACCCCACCCCATATTGCATCCCCCTGTCACTGTGTCCTCTGAACTGTGCAAATCATGATGACTGTGCCCTGCCCACCTCGGATTTGTGTGGGTATAGTTAAATTTGAGGCAAAACCTGGCCAGTCCATGCACTGCCCTGCCTAGCCCAGATGTGGTGATGTATACATCATTTTATTATGTATTTTGACCCAGAGCTGTGGACCAGACACTGCCTGTTTGCCAGTGTTGTACTATATTGTGCCTAATTCACTTCAGGTGTGGTACTGCTACTGCATATTCCTCATCTGATCCTCCACCCTGCCCTTTTGTTGCTGCTACAACTGATATGGAAGGCCTTGACATGATGTTCACATGCTGCACCAGTTATTTATGCAATGCCATGTTGTGTAGCTTGGCACACCACAAAGATCTTAGCATACATCTGGACTATATTATAGTGCACATTCTGTGGTATCTAGAAATCAGAAATCCAAATATATGTTATATTACATTCCATGCTTATACATGGGCTGTTTACTGTGTGTTAGACAGTTGCATATTGGGATCCTCAATTAGGGCATCACTTGTGTCACATAATATACACTTTTGCCTGCTCCCTGCTTGCATGGTACCTTTGTGTATAGACCTTTGGGAAGTCCTCACACTGGAACCTTTGATATAGGTTGAATCTGTGTCAATGTGGGAATGATTTACACTGCCCAGGTAGAAGATAGACTCATTGTATGATGCATGGGCATTAGAGACTACCTTCCAGTTCAGAGAGTAGAAACCCTTTCTGTAGATATATTACAGTCTCTCTGAACCAAGTGCGGCTTTGACAGCAATAATTATATAACCTATGACTCCCAGGACCTCAGGAAAATGAGCCATGTTACAAAGGCCCTCATGCTATTGTTTCTCTTCTGTGCAGTCTTGGGGAACCAGATGAAATCTTCTCCTACTACTATATTGAGGGACTTGTTTGGGATTCACAAGGCTGACACCTGTAATATCTCTAAAACATACTCTGTACTTCACTGCAATTTCCCAACAATTAGCTGCAAATACTTTTGAATTAACAGAAATAGGTATACCATGCATGCACCACAATTCCTCTTTTGATTGATATAGTTCAGCTAGGTCCTTGGCACTATCCCTGTCCATGTGGAAAGGGTCCATTATCTGCTAGTCTGTGAACTGGCTGTATGCCAGGTGCAGTCTTGTACCTCCTGTTGTAGTATGGTGTGTTGTGATGTGCAACATAGCATGCCCTATCTCTGACTCTGGCTCTCAACACATGCTGCTGTTTCTAGAGTCACTCATATTGCATGCCATGAATCATAGTGGTCAAAATGAGTATATTCCATGCCTATTTTTTAATCAGTCTGCCATTTTGGGTTCCTTCATTTGCATAATTGGTATGGCTCATCTGCATGGGGTTCTTTATTTCTGTTATTATGTAGTTGTTAGCATCAGTTGCACACTGCACAATTGTGACCTTTGCACAGCTGCTCTGTCTGTATCTTTGAATTCTCCACACCCACTGCGTTACTACTACCTATTCTAATTTACGCAATGCACAACCTATGATCCACAGCCAGTACACTGCTGCTTTCATAACATATACTGAACAAGTGAAACCAGAAGTTTGTAATCCTGATATCTTACTCTGCAAATTCAAATTTTTGACCAGAACTGCAAAGTAGCCTTGTCTGTCTTGCTATTAAGACAGTTCTGTTCACTGTAGTCCTAAGTGAACATTTTTTCTTAGATTCTCAAGTCATTTATTTTATTACAAGAACTGGTTATTTGTGATATGGTAGGCAACTTAAAGAAGGAACTGGCACAGGCTGAAGTGAAGGCTGAATCTCATGAAGTGAAACAGAAGCATTAAATAATAGCTGGACGTGCACCCTGCACCATCAAACAGGATAAACAGACCAAGATTGGCATTTTACATACTTTTGCCAACTGCTTCTTAGAATTCCCCAGTTTAGTGTCTTTGCAAAATTGCTTTGAGAGACTCCAGACAGCATATGACATGTTGACCTTTCCTGTTCTTCCATGATTTCCAAGGTAAAATTTCATTCTGAAGTGAAGGCTGCATGCACTACTGCTTTTGTCTCATTCTGAGATGTATAAGAAAGGTATTAGCTTTCTGTTCATACATAACGCTATTGATACGTTAACATTCTTCTAACATTGATAATATTTGTTGATTTGAACTCGTCAAGAACCCCAAGTGGTGTGATAAATATTTAACTGTATCTTGTACTACCTTCTGTGGTATGAGGCAAATTTTATAATACTGGACCTTTTATACCATGCATGCCTTCTGAGGTCTGAATCTTTAACTTGATATCACACAGCATCAGTGTTATCTATGTAAACATATAAAATGCAAATTAACAAGAGTCTGTGTCTGTGATTTCAGGTTACTCTATGTGCAGGCTAGAATGCTAAAATGGAAAACAGTAATTAATAGTGCAAAGCAGTTTCTTTACCTTAAACTTGAACTAGCTTCTGTTTACATGTAATCAACTTGCTGTATCAAAGATATAAATCTTAGTAATTTAGAAAGCTTCCTTCCAGGCTGCAGTCTTAAGCTTAAGATTTTGAATTTGGATTAATTGCATTGCTTATTATCAAGTATTTATTTATTTATGCATGTTAGCCAGGGAATTTCTAGATGAAGAGAATGCCTAATCCGGAAGTGATGATAAAAACTCAAAGCATGATACTGTCAACATTATAAGGAATTTTGTGAAGCAGAGACTTAATTCTTAAATCTGCTTGAGTGTGAGGTTAACTGAGGTCACAGTTACCTTACCTGAATGAAGGATAGTATGGTTAAATCTGGAGTTGTGTGGATCAGCATGACATTGAAAGGATCCTGTGTGGGGCTGAATAGGGGAATTGCTGAAACAGTTACTTCTAGAGTGAGGAAATGCTAATTTTTGCTTGAATTCAGATAGTCATCATTACTGAGATCGGATGCTTGGACTACATCAATCAACACTTTTCTGCTCTTTAAGTACTGTATTTTTTAACTAGGAAATGCATTTGTCAGCTTTCAGTTTCTGCTGTAGAGTTGTACTGATTTACAAGGCATCTATGGAAGTCAGAACTAGTAGTTGCCTTTGAAATTCATCCTCTTTTGTTCTTTATAACAGTATTAATTTTATTTGAAGCACACACAAAGTCTGTACTCTTTTATAATATTAACCTTGAAAAGGGAGCTAGTTCAGGGATCTGAGATGAAAACATTGGATTCAAAAATTATCAGAGATGGGACACACAGAAGAAATGGAAGGGGAGTTCATTAAGATGGAGAAATGTTGCCATCCTAAAGCAAGTCGGTTTTGGGAAGGAAGCAACAGGAACACTGTAGTGCAGTGATCCCACCACTTTTTCTTGAGTTTGTTTCCCAGGTGACATTTATGTAGACCCTGAAGTGACATGCATGGTGATGATAATGGAGCATTGACTGACATTATCTTATGTGTTGTGAGAGAGGATGATGTGGAGTTGTGATGTAGGAGCAGAGTTTGGAGGTCAGCATGAGGCAGTATGTCCTTCCAAAACAAGTAATAAGTACAGAGAGCAGAGAAGCATGTGTGTATGTATGTATGTATTTATTTATTTATTTATGTATTTGTTGACCGGGCTAGAGCACTGATCCAATTTCAGACTTCATGACCATTTTCAGACTCAGCCTGGGGTTTACAATCAAATAAAAAAAAAAAGAACAAGGTAAAATGAGAAGTTGGTCACACATTAGTTTACATTAGAAAAATCCTTTCTTTCTTTCTTTCAGCTTTTCCTGGTTAGGGGTCGCTACAGCAGAACTCCAGTCCGCTAATAACTGGCAGTGAATTTTTACTGTGTCGAGTTGCCAGCCCGGTGACCAACCTTCAAAGAAGGCACACCCACTCACGCATGCACCTACCTGCATGTCTTTAAAGTTCACTCGACCACGGGGAGGACATGCAGACACCGCACAGAAGATGCTCCAATTGAGAATCAAACCGGAGTACCTCTTGCTGTGAGGCAACAACGCTAACCGCTGCACCACCTAAAGCAGTAATATAATAATAGATACAAAAACAGTTGTAGGATTAAGAAGTGCAACGTTGGCAATAGGTTACTCTTACAATAGGAGAACATCTTTATTGTGAATATTGATTGCATTAAATATGATACTTTTGTGCTTTACTCGTTGGATCTCTGCCGAAAAAGGGCACCTGTGCCAGTCAGACTTTCCTGGTAAACAAAGGCCAATTAGTACATAAATAAATACATTTATACTACATAGTGCATATTGTTCTCTGTTTGTACTACATAATTAATCTTCTACAATATTATAAAAACTAGTCAGTGTACACCTTTTACACTGAGATATGTACATCAGGAAGAAGACAGTAGGGAAAGGATTTCTGTATGTAATGGTGGGAATGGAAAGTCTAGATGTGGTGAAGTTTATAGGGGAGGAAGTTAAAAGTTGTTGGAGGAAAGTTTTAGTGGAGTGAATTGTGTTTAAAGAGTGGTAGACAAAGGAGGCATAAAGGGAAGGTTATGAAGAGGAGCTGTGTGTGTGTGTGTGTGTGTGTGTGTGTGTGTGTGTGTTTGTATGTATACATGCTTATCTGTTTGTGTGAATATGAAAATAATAAAAACTCCGCATCATATGTGTATGTGTGAATAAGAAGCTGTGGAAGGAGAAGTTTTGTATCTGTAATATGCCTTTATTAGTCATTACATGACAGGTAATCAAAGCAATATTATTTCCTGTGACAGAGTGCAAACACGTAGGTCTTACCCTAGATCCATCTCTTTCCTTCTATACTCGAACTGACAATATCATTAAAAAAGTACTTTCACAATTAAAACATTGCTATAGAATCACTCACTTGCTTTCTCCTATAACCTACAAAGTTTAGCCAAAAATGTTCTTCCCCCCCAAACTGTAATATGGATGTCCGTTGCTGACTTTTCCCTCTGCTTATGACACACACAGACTTCAAATTGCGGAAAATAAAATATCCAAATTGTTTCCATTTGCAAACTCTCACACAGCACTGCCACCTTCTAAAGGTCTATATATCTACTAGGCACTGCATTTGATAAAATATTAAGAGTGTCTTTGCCCTACACTGAAAAGGAAGCTTCCCTTGAAAGAGCAAATGTATTCCTTAAGAAACAGCCAAGGTTACATAATTTGCTTAAGCAGGCCACCATTTAAATTGGATGTAAGTGAACTGGCTCTCTCCAGACTAGGTGTGACTCTATGGTACAAAGTCACAGCTGAAATGTCAAGAGTCACTTTTAGGGTTGAAGAGGACTTTTTTAGATCATCTCTTCAATGAGGTAGCATGTAAATACTTTAGGGGATAATAGTTAACAGGAGAATCCACGATTTATCCAACATAGTCCCACTCTTGTGTAAATCTTCAATCCATACAGGCTGTTGTTTTATATGTGTGTGTAATATGTATGTATATGTACATATACATATATGATTTATCCATGATAATGACAGTTGTATGCAATATACATATTATGCTCATATAGAGGGTTACATGCAGCAGTATCATAGTATGAAAACTTGCATTCAGCTGTATCTTTTGTCCGATGTATTCTCAATAAACGTCTCTGATCCTCTTTTTCAACATCTGCAACTTCCTTAATTGTGTTTTTACTTTCATATTTTGAACTTTATACTTAATGTATTCTTCATCTCTGCCTGCATTGTGAGTGAAAAAAAGTCTTTGGACTGGCCCACCTACCCAGTTACCAAATAGGAAATAAATATGTGGCTGCTGTAGTAGGGAGAAATGAGGGTTAGTAAACCTCAAAGAATTGGTAGCAGTAAGTGCAAGGAGTGTTGAAGTATATTGTGAAAAAGAATAACTAATGGTGCTGTTTCTAAAGAAATTGCAAAAGTGAGAGCATTACATTTTGCATGGAACAAGCTATAGTGTGATTTTAGTGAGACATTGCAAAATGCCGTGTTGGCTAACTTCATTCAGCAGATTATTTGACAGGCAGGCCAATCAGTCCTTATCTGCTGTCAGACTCCTTGTTCTTCAGTTATGTAAACTGTGGGTAGTGAAGAAAAGTTGGATGGTTAAAACAATGCCATTAGCCTACAATCTGCCTTATGCTCCGCTGTCTGTTATGTATTACTACCAGAAGTCTTATAAGTTGTTCAAAGATATGGTACAACTGATAGTCACTAGAGTATGGTTTCTGAGTGTATGACTGACTGCTGAGTAGTTAGTAGCAGTAAAGAATCTGAGCTGGAAGAATACTTCTCAAAATAATGTTCTCAGTTTTTTTTTTTTCTTTTCTAACATGGTACACAGAGCAATATGCTGCTTTCATAACATACCTATGTACTTGCTTGTTTCTCTGAGTTTTGATGCAGACTTAGTAACCTGGGTTGAATTTGGAGTATATCATCATGTCTGAGAATATGTATGATATTGAAGCAACTGAAATTGCATGTTTTAAATTTGGGAATAAGGGATACTTTTCTAAGCATTGTTTAACTAGTAATAGACATGCTGTATGCAAGAAAAATATGATTCTTAGTCAACATGCTAGCAATAAAAATGTAAATGCTGTGCTTTTCAAAAATGTGATTTCTGTCCAAAATGCCAAAAATGAAAATATGCAAATGGAAAATGCTAATGTACGATCAACGTGTTATGTTTATGCCACTGACAAATTAGCCATGGGAAGGAATTTAAGGGGTTACTAGATGCTGGAAGCATGGTCACCCTTTTTGAAGAATTTTATGTTTGTGGACATAAAATGGATAACAGGAGAAAGACAGAAATAATATATGTTCATGGAGGCAGAAAGGGGTATCCTATAACACACAGAAATTCAGACTCTGTTGGGAAAAATACTACATCCTTTGGTTTTGGTAACTGGTACAACACATGATGTCAAAGTAGGTCAAAACTTCCCTCAGTTCATAGCACTGTGGAAATTGTGGGGGGAACGAGCATGTTTATATATTCTGTGATCTAATGAGGGGGCTATCACAACCTAATAGAGTGTTAAGATTACACAATCCTAAATATGCCTCTAGTAAAAATGGAGTGGAGAAAGGGAAGGCTGACACATGTCAAATAATACACAGTCTGGACAAATAGAAATAGGTATGAAAACTTCAGTAGAAGCTAGAATCTGGCCTACAATGGAAGGGATAAAAGAACTTTTATGTCATCAGAAAACAGAAATCTATTATTACTGAGTCTTACCAGATAACCCCAGTTATTAAGGTAGTGAAAGAAGTCAGTGCAAAAACTGAAATGCAAAAACCCATAGTGCACGATATGGAACATTATTAGAAAATTCCAGGTGTTAAAAGTAATGAATAATGTGTATGTGGAAACAGAGAGGGAGATACCTATTATGACAAACTCACTGAAGAAAGACAATTAACCTAAACAAAGTTTTAGATTTTCCTCTGTAATGTCAAAACTCAGGGCTAGTCAGAAACAGAAATCTCAGTAGCAGGTACTTGGAGCAATAGCAAAGAAACTGCCAAAAGCAGACGAAAGTCACTTTCATGAGTAGCCTTTTGTATAAAAAGGAGTAATAGAAGAAGAAATTCCTGTTATCAGTGTACTGATGAAAAGTATTCTTGACTTGGCAGATTTGTAGTTAAATAATAAAAACTTTATGATAGAACAGAGAGAGGATAAGGCGTTAAGAAGTGCCAGAGCAAATATATTCAGAGCTGAAGGAGGAACAGATGAGCAAGTTGGCCCCATTCCATATCCATATTTTGACAAAGACAGAATAAGTACAATACCAAATGTTACTTCAAAAATCATTTATAACATTTTGGATGAAACTGACACAACCATATTTTGACAGGACACTTAGAGAGTGACAAAAAGCTATAATCTTAGTTTAGTTTTATTTGCCTCATGTAATGAAACACTTTGAAAACTTGTGTGCAGCTTGTCCAGAATGTCACAAGATGATACCACATCCTGTATCCCGAAGTTCAGTAAAACCTCTGCCTGTTGTTGAAGTTCCATTTGAGAAGATAGCCATAGATCATATCAGTCCATTAGCTTTTCTCTCCGGGTTTCTGCTGAAAAGGACTTTTCCAATCATTCAGACTTTCCTGGTCATCAAAAGCAATAAATAAATGAATAAATACAGTCTGTCATTGTCTGTCAATACATTTTAGTGATTACTGACTATGTCACTAACTTTCCTGAAGTAGTACCCCTGTGAAAACCCAATGCTAAGGCAATAGTCAGAGAACTAGTATTGCTCTTATCCATGGAAGGGATCCTCAAAGAAATTGTCACAGATAAGGAAACTCCATTAATATCCAAGGTAATGCATCAGTTTTGCCAGCATTTTAAAGCAAGACAGTTATGAACTTCAGTGTACCATCCTGAGACTGGTGGGTTAGTGAAGTGCTTTAATAGAAGTATGTGCTAAAAAAGGACACATAACAAGATGGTAGGAAGTGGGCTGAGTTATATCCTTACCTCTCTAATACCCAAAACTTCAAAAGAATTTAGCCCATTTGAGCTAATACACTGTAGACATCCCTGGAGCTAGCCGGACATAGAAAAAAAGACTTGGGAAGAGGGAAATATAGCATAACTTTAAGCAAGAGCATGACGCCTAGGTCTAACAATGTTATTGTTCCATTGTGCTCAGCCCTGATTAGAACAATCATTGAGAACAATTCCCCCCTCAGTATATACCTGACCAGGGGCATATGTAGCAACTCAAACATCCTCAGGGGCTCCTCATAAAAAATATATGGTATAGATAACATGTCCTATGTGTACCACCTCAAAGCCTTATCCTTGTATTCACTCTCCTACAGACTGCCGAGGGGCGATCTATGCCTGGCCTTCAAAGCAGCCTCCGATCCAACCCTTATGGACCTGTTTCTCATCAGTAAAACAAATACCATCAAAGACATCCAATCAAGAGACGTGAATCTTCTCTGCAACATAAATAAGACATGTTAGAGGGACAGGTATGTGTCTCAGAGACTACCCCTTCTCTGGAACAGGCTTCTCATCCATGTAAAAGAAAGATCCTCCCTGTACTTATTCTAGACAACTTGGATCATAGGGTGCATAATCATAAATTTATCTCGTCTAATTGCCACCTATGTCCCTATTACAAAGGGGAAGCTTGTAAATGCTTGTCCACTCACATTCAAGTTATACTACTTATAAAAAGAATGGTAACAGAACTTGTCAAATACAGTTGGGAAGCATGGCTAGGCTTAAAAAGGCCCTTTGGTGTTGTTAGCCTAGTAATCACATATGAACCAGTGAAAAGACCCTTTTAAAAGTGTGATAGCACACTTTAACAAACCTACAAGACAGATTAAAAATTGTTATGCCAGTAATTAGGAGCAAATGTGGATAGGGCAGATGCAGCAGAAGGAATATAACAGAAATTGCAGAGTTAAAACTGGGGACATCTTATTGGCATTAGATCCCTCTGGTGAAAATATGATCTTGACAAAATGGCACGGATGCTTGAGATAATGGTGAAAATTAATGAAGTGAACTACAAAATAAAGCAAACTGGAAGGAGAAAACCAAAGCAGACCTGTTCCTTATACAGTATGTGCTAAAACCATGAAGGGAAGCTGAAACTTCTTTAGTAAGCCTGGGACCTCAAATACATACATTAGTTCATTGGTTCATAGGTTGTTACTAGGCTAATGACCTTTAGGGTCCATACAAGCCTACCCACGCACCCCAAACAATTTGGATCCCAATTCCCAAGTATCATGGGCATCTGTGGGGGAGGGGCATGTTAGTAGGAAGGTAACTTAGGATTTGTAGGGGGTGGTGTTAGTTAGGATAATACTTTTCTTAGTGATGGTCTGTGTCCATAAGGGATATGGGGGAAAGACTGGGGGGTAAATTTATGATTTCCCATCCAGTTGTCAAGGTTTCATTTAAATAGGCTCAGGGATGAACTCTGTTTAACATGGTTGGGGAGCCTATTCCATAGTGCAGGTATCCTTTGGGACATATATCTATTCTGATCTCGTAGTTGGCCTTGTTGGACTTAATTAGACCACTTAGTTTATTGCTTAGTTGTATTAAGAGCACTTGTCTTAAGGAAGTTGTTCTTCCTGATTTTGGCCATGTTTTTCTTTCTTTTATTATATACCCTATTTAGGTAAGGATTCCACTAGTGGGGTTTGTTTTTAGTGTTTGTCTTGGTTTTATTTCTGGTACGTACAGCAGCCTCTATGCAGCCATTCACATGTTTGCATAGTGACTCTGAATAATTCTGCATAAAAAGCTATGGTCCATGTTGGAGGGGAGCCTTGAATTTTGACAAACTGTCATTTAATAGGATGTAGTTTGCCTTTGAATAGTTCCTAACTGTTACTGGTTTAGCTAGATTTTCTGGCTTGATTTTTACTTCACATTTGGTAGATTTTGTGATCTGACCCCAGTAGTGTGGATATGATGGGGAGGGGGTGCAACACTTTCCCATGATGGTGAGTACAATATTCAGTATATTTGATCCTCTTGTTGGAGCATCCACTATCTGTTACAGGGTGTTTGTTTTAATAAAGTTCAGGAGGCATTGTGCTTGTGTGTTTGAGGCAGTGTCTGCTCCCCAGTCTATACAGGGTAGTTAATATCATCTAGGAATAGTATGTTTAGCTATATGGAGAGTGCTTCTAGTATGTTTAGGCAAGAGTTGGGAGACTCTAGGGGCATAGATGGTGACCCCTTAGCTAGCTATGATATTGTGAGGGAACTTATCTATGGTGACTTGCATGTGGGTGAGCTCCATGGTATCATCCTGTTTAATCAACCTGGAGGTATGTTTGTTGCTAACATAGATAGAAACACCTTCACCTTTGGCACCAGTTTGTGCTGTTTTTGGTCTAAATGTGTGGAAGACACTGTAGCCTTGCACTTCTGGAGTACTTTCTATATTTTTAAACCAAGTCTTGGTCATGACGCAGATGTCTCCATTCTCTAGAGTGAGGAGGGCTTGAAGGGTGTGGAGCTTTTTGTTTAGGCTGTGAGTATTTAGCAGTAACACCTTAAGGTTGTTTATAGATTTTTTCACTATGTTAGTAGTTTTGTGTTTTTAGCAGTGGCTAAAAATGTCTCTAAGGGTGGCTAGAGCTTAAACCAAGACAGTATCTGAGAGCCTAGGGGGGAACTGGTGCAGGTCATTCTTGGCAGACAACATGGTCTTTTGACTATGTCCTTTCTTGCCGACAGATATTGTATCCCCCTTGGAGTTACAGCAAAACCTAAGCCAATTACAGAAAATCAATAATTTTATGTTCATACTGTGGTATCATCTTTAGAGTAGGTAGAATGCTGCTCAATGCAAAGCTCATACCAATCTATGACACATATTCTGAGAGATACATTATGTCTCTCTTCATGTAGTCCAGTGAGGCATATCTCAGGTGATTTACACCCACATGGACTATAATGGAATCATATTGGTACCTGGGGTGCAGTAACTTCAGTGTGTGTGTGATATTATGGATCCTGTCAGCAGATAGGCAAGTAACCATTATTTTCTCCTTGTCTGACTTGGTGAGCAGGGCATCTGTGTGTCGCACAATGGAGTCTTCAATGACTAAAGTACATAATATATATCAATAGTATAGTACCAGGGAATTCTGTTTCTGCTGTTCAACAGATGAAGCACCGCTGAAGGCCTATAAGAAGAAGAAGAAGAAATAAAACAGTTTTTATTTTTATATATATATATTTGTTTGTTTTTTTCTAAACTACCTGGTACAAAATTGAATACAATCACAATGAAAATGTAGAACACAGAACCAAAATCAGATATAGGAGAGACCGCAACCACAACCAAAATGATTTTATTAACGTCAAAATTGCTGGTACAACGTTTTCGTCAGTGTAATTCCCCAATTTTTTCAGATATAAATTTTGTCGCACAAACAGACTATTTATATAGTCTAATTACATCAATTAAGGATCTTCTAATCAATTTTTAAAGACAAACATACTAACATAATACTAAAATGTCAAACACCAAAACCCGTTTATACTTTATAAAATTCCTACCTATTAAACAAATATATAAATATTGTTTGTAAACTAATACAGTTTAAAAATTACATGGATAATTTATAAAAAACTTGTATAACTTGTTAAAAAAATCCTTTCATATTAAAATAATTTTTTATATATGTGTATATGTAAATACATACAAATATAAAAATCTCTTAAAAATATATGTATGTTAAGCCACCATAAAATATATCTTATTGTATCAAACATGTATAAATAATAGTTTATAATTTAGCAGCTTTCAGTTTTAACAATGGTACAATAGATATATGGTCATTCATGCCAGGTAATCCATTGCCTTCCAACAACACCTGCCAATAGGTTTCCCGATATTCTAATCTGGTCTCCCATGGACCCCATTTGTTGTCCCTACTTTGTGTCTCAAGTACAAAAAATACAAATGTGGCTTGTGGATATATCACAATGAAAATGTGCCACAGGAGAAGATAATTCTAAAATCATATAAGATATTAAAGTTCGATGGAAAAACTGTTAAGTAATGAAGTAAAGAAAATGGCTCCCTATTGAAATGTTGACACTCGAAAGGCTGAGTGCCAACTTGCCAAAAAAAAAATCTCGAGCATCACTCTTCTCCTTTAAGCTTATTTTTGCAGGAGAGACAAGTCCCTCTGCACTCCACAATGTGGGGGGCAAACTTACATATACAAACTCCAAGATTACCATATCTCAGAAAAAAGGAGTATTCCGAGAAATGTTCATGAATTTAGTATATTTAAGTCCATTTTTTTGGCCATTCTGTCTCCATATTACAAGACTCACTATAGCAAGTCCTGATATTTCAAATGTTTACCAAAGAAAATATTTAAACTAGTAGTTACTGGAGAGTCTCAAAGTGAATGGAACTAAGTAATGGCTCTGTAAGATTTTGTAACATTTTCCAAAAGCTGAGTGACATATGTAAAACTGGCACTTATCCCCGTCAGAAGGGTCAGTCCTTTGCCCCCCAAAAATCTTAGATTGTATAGGGTCCCTCAAGCCCACAAACATCTATTTTGTAATCCCAAGTTAGATATTGAAGTTATTTTGTTTCTAGGGGGAATTGTTGTGATTCAGGGGACATATACTGAACGTTCTCCGAGACCACTGCTGATCATATTGGTAATAGAGTACATTAGCAAAAGTTTTGGGGATTACAGATCCACAAAGCTACAATGATGTGGCATTACTTGCAGACTCTGAACATGAACTTCAGCAAATGATAGTGTAATGGAATGCAAAACTGAAGGCACACAGAATGAAACTGATTACAGATAAGACAGTTGTATTAGCAGCAAGTGGGGGAAATCAAGAAACCTAAAATTGTGATAGAAGGGAAAGGAGTGGTCCAGGTTAACAGCTTCAGGTATCTGGGAAGGGTAGTTGAGGAGAAGGGAAGTCTAAATGAGGACAGAGAGTCACGGGTAATGTGTGACAAAATAATGCCAAGGAAGCTGAAAAGTAAGGTGTACAAAACAGTGGTGTGACAGTGTTGTATGGTACACAAATGTGGGCACTGAAGGTAGAGCACTTGAGGAAGCTAGAGGTGCTGGAGATGTTGGGTGGTGTGATGCACAATGTGGGATAGATGAAGAAATGAGGACATTGGACTTGAAGCACAAGTAGCTCCAATTGCAGAGAAGGTGAAAGATTACGGGTTACAGCGGTTTAGAAACAAGTGCAGGAAAACAGAAGATAAACTGGTGAAAAAGATTTAGAACAGACAGGAAGAAGGCAAGAGGAAACAAGGGTGTCTAGCAAAGAGATGGATAGATTGTGTGAGAGAAGACCTGTGACAGGAATGACTGTTGAAGATGGTAGGAAAGAGACATTAAACTGAGAGAGAGATGGTGACAGTTTCTGGGGCACCTCAACTCATGTAAAAAAATGGGAAAAAGGGATTGATGATGATGATGATGATGTTATTTCACTGACAAAACCCTCTGTTGCCAAACATCTTGTGAATGCTAACCCTATCCCTTCTGACAGATGTGGGAAAATGTTTGATGGATTTGGAAAGCAAGTGTGTTCTTCTTCTTCTACTTCAGTCTACATACTTCTGAATTGCTAGATTCATATGCCAAAATACCTGTTTTTTTTGTAAATATGATATAGCATTTCTGAATTCTTAAATACATTCTGTTTCTCAGGGAACCAAACACTCTTTGAAGTGCTCTTGTGACTCTCTTGATGCTGCATCCAGAGCAGCTGCTATTGTATAAGTAATGAGAAGGATTGCTTTGTAAGTTCATATAATTTATCAGAAGATGTGAAGGCTAAGATTTTAAATGCTTCTTTAAATAAAGAGGTTTTGTTAGGCCCTTACAAGATTTGATGAAAGGGGAAAGTTAATTCAGTTGTTCACACAGGTTTTTCACCTCTACTTTATAAGTGAAATCAACAACCTCAGCAAAATATAAGCAAAAACATAAAAAAAACAATGGCACGGAGGTTCAAAAGAAACGAGGAACCTTTCAGAATCAAGGCCAGTCCAAAAAGGCTGACTTATTATGTGCCCCGACAGGTGTTTTCTTCTTCCAACCCTAGCAGCCCTTTAAATGTTTCCCAAAGTCTAAGTCTTTGTTGTCCTCAGTGCCCTCAGATAACCTCAGACAAGTGGGTTCTGAGAACCATTCAGAAAGGTTACAATAGTCACTGAGAATCCCTTCCTCATTTGGGGGGATTTCTCCTTATCCCTCAAACCAGTCTTCTCGGCTGCCTTCAGTCCTGGCAAATTATACCTCTGGGGTTGATAGAGCCTGTTCCCCCAACAAACAGGGAAGGGATTTTATTCAGGAATCTTTCAGGTACCAGAGAAAAAAAAGCCTTCACATCAAAGTTCCACTCCTCAAAGATTTCAGATGTTTAACATTTTCTACATCTGACTTACATTTTCAGTTTTCTGCTTTACTCTTTAGGTTGTCTACAGCCCCAGGGAGTTTACAAAGTGTCTGTCAGCAGGGATAGCTGATTGCAAGCTGCAAGGTGTCCTTATTTTTCCATGATTACATTTCTGTCTTATTTGCCAGACTTTTTTCAAACTGTCTGGATTCCTTGAACAAAAAGAATGAGGACCAAATGTCTTTCAACAAACTTGAATGCTTTCAACTCACTTTTATCTTCTTCAGAATGCAAACACAGTACTGGACAATATGAACCCTGTTATCTAAGTCATGTGACCAAGAAATCATGTGGCTAAACACTGAAAGGTACATGCCAAATAAAATGGACATAAACACATAAAATCGGTACCAAGCAAAATATATTTTTATACTTTTAACAGCCCTCATTTTTAAAACACATTTACAACATATTTAATGGGTATGTCATCATTTAAACGTGGAATTTGATATCAGTTGCAATGACAGTTCCTGTATTCAATCATATTTTCCCAGCTTCCACCTGATGCTGGATAAGGAACTTGTTCCTGTATAAAAAAATATAAACTTTTTGAAACTGGTATATTATTGTGCATTTCTAATAAGGCCATTGGTTGAATCTTTGGTTTTAATACTGTACTTATTGGTCTCAGTGGGCTTTATGTCTTCACTACATAAATATTATTATAGGACTTATAAGAGGCAATATAAACCACCCCTTTTGTTCCGCAATTATAATGTCCCACACAATTAGTGGTCCTTTTATATCCTTGTACAGATTTTGTAGTTTAGTTGTGTCATTGATAGATCTATATTGACTGCAACAGCTACACATAGTAATTTTCCTAACACTGCCTGAGTATAAGGTGGACTTATTGTAATTACTTTCAAGCTTGTCTTTAAGATTACAGTTCCTTTTACACACAATTAAAGTCTCAAACTTATTGGGGGACTGTTCTTGATGGTTAAGTCCCAATTATAATGTTTTTTCAAATGCCTGTCATTCTTGTCAAAAGGTAAACTGACAATTTCATGCTGGACATTTGTATATCCTGTGATAATTTATATGTGGGGAACCCAGAACGCTCACTGAGACAAAGAATTTATGAGCATAATTATAGTATTAAAATTAAAGCTTCAACTAATGCCCTTAGTAAACATGCACAACCATTGCCAGAAAACCACACATTTTATGAGGATCAGACCCAAAATATGAGGTAAAAATCTGGACATTCTGCAAAAAATCTGGACAGTTGAGTGGAATGGGACTGATAAACTATAAAGGCATTTTTTGTTTGGTACCTGTTTTTGGTGTTTATGTACATTTTATTTGGCATGTACCTTTAAGTGATTAGTCACATGATTTCTTGGTTCCATAATTTATATCACCTAGTTCATATGGCTATTGAAGGTTTTGTGCAGTACTGTGTGTTTGTCTTCTTCGTCTCTAATAAATGTGACACAAAAGCACTCAGTTTCACTTAAAGACACTTGGTCAGCATTTTTTTGTTTATGGCTCATTTTTTGATTGCTTTGAGCATTTATCTGACCTTGTGTTTTGTTTTTGAGTTGTCTGCAATCCCTGGTCTGGGTAAAGGACATCCTTCTCATTGTAGGGTTCCAGGTAAGCTTACATAAATCTTTTCTCATTCCTTCTTACAGGATACTGTTTCTGGGATGCCTTCTGGGGACATTCCTCATGAGGGGTATTATTCCTCAAAACAAAGTAGGCATTTACAATGAATAGTGTCTGAATTTCTCTACCCATTCTTTGTCCTCAGCCAAGAAATATCTCAAGATTCTGGGTTTCATGGCCTTTAAAATTTCTCATCTCATAATTCCTCTGGTCATACTTCACTTGAGAAAAATTCAGTGGTTCCTCAAGTCTGTTGGGACCCTATAGCATCACCCTCTTTCATAGGATCATAGGAAGTTACAGGGCTATTGGCCCTGAGGCCCTTACAAGCATAGCCAAGAATTTAGCCTATATTATGACAAGTCAGCAGGGACACAGGTGGAATCCCAGGGGTGTATTTTCTGTTCTACTTCCAGTTATCCAGGTTGAGCTTAAAAATGGTTAATGAGGTACTCTGCTTGATGTGGAGTGGAAGTCCATCCACAGAAGGGGAATTCTCTGGGACACAAATCTGTCCAGCCAACAAGTCCTATTGATGTCAAAGAGCAGGTTGAGGTCGTGTGTGTGGGTTACTCGAGTGGAGTTTGACTTGCAGATATGCAGCAGTCCCATCAAGGCGGGGTCTGAGATTGCTTTGTATGCCAGGCAGAGGTCACCTCTGAGGAGTCTGTATGAGACTGAGTAAAGGGACAGGGTTTTAGCCTATCTGTGTAGGGTAGATATTTGAGGCCCTGGATTCTCCTGGTGAGGAACCTCAGTGGTGTCTCCAGGTGCTGCATGTGCTTTGTGAGGTACATGCTGAAAGGGACATTGTACTCAATAATTGGTCTTTAATGGAAGAATACAGGGATCTTAAGACCTCCTTGCCCATAGATGAGATACCCTTCCTAATGAGACAATATGGTGGTCAAAAGTCAGTTTGCTATTAACCTGGGTGCTCAAGTCCCTCATGACTGATTGTGTGCTTAGGACCTTGTTATTAATGTGATAATTTGTGGAGATATTACTCTCCCCAAATGGGATGATGATGCAGTTTTTGGCAATCAGTTTGAGGCCACATTTCCAGCACCAGTCATTTGTTTGGATGAGAACCTCTTGGTGGTTGTCCACATCCCTAGAAGAATTTTAGACAGTGCCCAGATTGCAGTCATCTACATACTTGGTCAGCCAGTTCCCACTGGTTTTGGCCTGCACCTCAGAAAAGTATATCCCAAACAACAGAGGCCCCAAGACTGGCCCCTGGGGTACACTACTCATTACAGGTCTACTGCTTGAGGTGGCTTTCCCTGTTTTGACTAGGTAGGTTCTATCAGTGAGCCAGTTTGCTACCCTTCAGGTAACATATGGATTGATGCATAGTTGAGAGAGTTTATCTATTATACCCAAGTGGTGAATAATATCGAAGGCTTTGGCCAGGGCAAGGTTGGTGGTGTGCGCCTTCTTCCCCTCACCCATGGCTTTGGTGACTGTCTCAAAGAAGTCGACCAAATTTAACAGGCGTGGCCTCCCCTTGATGAAACCAAACTGTGTGGGATCAAGTGTTTGGAGGTTGCCAATGTCCTTGTTAATGAGGTCCACAATAATCTGTTCCATGGCCTTGCCAATCAGGCTAGTTAGGCTGATGGGTCTATAATTTCCTGATCTGTGGACACTCCACCTTTGTGTAAAGGAATGACAGTGGCTGTCCTCTATTCAGCTGGGACAAAGCTGATACTTAGGCTTTGGTCGAATAGGGTACCTAGTGGTCCTGCAAGTTCCTGTCTGAGTTCATGTAGGATGCAGCTGGGATGTTATCAGGTCCTATGAAGGCTGTATTTTTTGCCTTTGAGAGGGCAGTGACAACTTGCTCCCTAGAGATAAGGGGAGGAGGGCAGGTGCTGGGAATGTCCTGATTTACTGATGGGGGGGGGGGCAGAAGGGTGAAGTTTTCGCTGAACCTGTCTGCCAGCAGGTTGGCTATATCTACAGCATTTGTGTATGTGGTGTCCTTCACCACCAGTTCTGAGCAGGCCTAAGTGCTTCCTTTGAGAATACTGACATATGTAAAGAAGGCCTTATGGTACTCTTTAGTAGATGTGGCCAGTTTGGACTCAAAGTTTGCTTTGGAGGATTTTGCTAGTGCTCTTATTTGCTTGTTCAGGCTAAGACGAGATTGCTTCTGGTTAAGCACCTGCTCCTTCTTGGTCCTGGACAGCAATTTCTTTCTTTAATTATAGAGTTTATTAATTGCAGATGTCCACCAGACAGGTTTACTCTTCCTTTAGGAGGATGATTTCATCCTATCTGGTATTCCTGATTCCATACAGCTATATAAATGCTCATATAGTACTCTGATGTAGGTTTGGACATTTTCCTTTTAGATTCCAATGTTGGAGTTTGTCAGATGGGAGTTACTTTGGTGGGTGAGCCAGTTCTTTCTCAATCCACATCTCCCCTTATCCCTTCCAGCTCCTACCCACTCTGTAACCACAGATGCCTCAGACTTTGCTTGTAGATCTGTGTCCAAAGGGGTAAAATTTTGGGGCTTGGGAACAAACAGGAGAAATTAAAACACATAAATATCAAAGAAATGGTTGAAGTAATAAATGCTCCCAAATCTGTAAACCATCTTTGGACTCCAGAACCTCTGCTTGTAATCACAGACAACAGCACAGTGATGTGGTACACAAACAGTGGGAATCAGATCTTATACCTTCTGCAGACTGTGTATGATAGGCTGAGAACTAACAACTTAGCTCAGTCTTTCCCTTCTGGCTACTTACAGTCTGTCAGAGCAAAACACTATTGCAGACAGACAAACTGAGAAGGACCAGGACAGACCCTCACAAATGGAAACTGAACCCACATGCCTTCCAGGAATTGATTTGTCTATGGTGAACTCATCAAATAGATCTGTTTGCCTCCATTCCCAACAGACAGTTAAAGTAATTCTGCTCCTGGATTCCATGAAACAGGCCTAGAAGACAAATGTCTTCTCGTTCCCATGGACAGGAATGTTCCTGTGTGCATATCTGCCCTTTCCACTAATATTCAGGGTCATTCTAAAGCGTCAGAAGGACTCCCCAGTGATAGTTGCTCTCTCTTCTTAGAAAGGTGGCCATAAGCAATTAATACAAGCTTCCTCGCAGACTGAACTTACTCACTCCCTTTGACTTGTTGATATCCCCAACCTGAAACTTCTTCGGCTGATTGAATTGGGTGATAGAGTTTTAATACTTTTTAAACACGTTTTCTTATGACACACTGCTAGTATTAAGAGAGGCTAAGACACCTGCTACTTGAAAATCATCTATCTATAAGTGGAAGAAATTTTCTGTTGATGCCAAACTAAGTACCAGGACCCCCAGATGCCACTGGTTCTTCAATATTTGTGTCAGTTATTATCCTCCGGCCTTTCTGTCTCTTCTGTCAAGATTCACTTATCAGATATTTCTGCTTATTTAACCTTAAAACCCACCCCACCTTTCCACCAATCTTCAAGTCAAACATATTTTGAAAGGGGTTCTTCATAACCTTCCACCTAGAAGACAGGTGGCTCCTCCTTGGGAATCTCAATTTTGTCCTAGAGAAACTTACACTTTTTTTCATTTGAACCAGCTCATCAGGCTGAATTGAAGTTCTTAACTTGGAAAACAGTGCTACTCATTGTTCTGACCACTGTGAAAATGTATCTGAGTTGCATCTTCTTATAGTGAGTCAGTCTTATCTCATTTTTCATATGGAGAGGAATCTTTGAGACTGAATCCTTCATTTATGCTTAAAGTGGTTTCAGAGTTTACTTTGTCAATCTATTTATCTGCCTGTCTTTTATCCAGATCCAAAACATAATGGAGAAATTATTTTGCATACTTTGGATGTCCACAGACAACTCAAATACTATATTGACAGGACTAAAACCTTTAGGAGTTCTAGTCAACTCTTTGTTTCCTATGAAGACGTATAAAAGAGACAGTGAGTGTGAAAACAGGTTCCATGTTATTGTTTTCTGTTAATATTCAACAAACACACTGCTTTACTGGCATATAGATAGTAATGCCATGCTACCCTTGCCCTGGTAGTCTCTCAGAGCTTCATACTCCTCTCACTGTTTGCCTGTGGATGTGAAGGACCTGTCAGCTGCCAGAGCACATTCTTCACTGCGACAGAGAGCACTCAAGTTTTTTCTTCTGCCACTGGAAGAGCGGGATCTCTGAGAAGACTTCCTTTCTGTGACAAATTTGATCTCTGAAGCTCAGATAAGAAACCCTTTGAGTTATTTTATTCCTCACTCTGTCTTTTCTATTAGTGCTTGTTGTTGTGTCTTTTGGCTTTTAATGCGTACAATATTGATGTGTTTGTTTAAGAAAAAAGTGTATATTTGCAGTGCTTTATTTTTTGTACAATGAAGGATTATTCTATGTGTGGCAAACCAAATATTGTTTTCTAAAGGGTTTATAACACTTTTGAAGTGTTTTATGAATGCTTGACAGACTTTCAGTACTGGGGCCGATTTTGTCAAGTTCTGTCATTGCCTTATAATGACATACTAGCAAGTAATTTGCAACTGTTTTTTCACATTGATTTAAGGCATTATTTGGAATCTTTTTGATAGGAAATCTTGCTGTTCCCACAATTTTTCCTCATATCCTTCTATAAAGAGGTACAAGTAGTAATTTAATAATGTTTTAAATTATATTTTGTAATCACAATTTTGGTGTCTTTGTTTACTGACAGGAATGTTGCTTAAGTTTAAACTGAATTCCTTACTTAAGGCTAACTTGCACTGTATTTATACATGTGAGACTGAAATTAGTCATGTATGTCTTTATTGGGGGATTTTGGCATTAAGTTTTGGTGCTTACTGTGTATCTACTGAATTACTGGCATTTTGCTTCAGCACAGTATTCTTTTTATTTCTCTGTTTAAATAGTCTTTACATTGCTATTTTAAGAGAAAATATAGGGGCTGTTATCCCTTTGTATAATGGGAGTATTAGTAATTTGTACTCATCTGGCTAGTTTATTGCCCCCATCTAGAAGGACTGTGATACTCTGCCTCCCACCACCATCTACCTCATCTGCACCTAAAAAACATCCAAATTAAAAAAAAAAAGAAATATCCCCTAGCCTATGGTTTGTGACTCTGCAGTAACCTCAGCCAGGACCACTTGCCTTCTTTTACCTGCAGGTCCCCTGATGTGGTATTGGTGCCACAACTGTGCATGACATGAGGGTCAGACATATTGCCTAGGGATGTACCATCACATGGTTCAGGTGTGGGAGAAACAAATTTTTTATTTAGTTTTTTATTTATCGTTTGTTGACCGGATTAGTCCCACTAGGCTAGTAGCCTCTATTTAGGGAAGACCCAAGGTGGTATTTATAATACTAGGAGAGATTTGGCTAGGGCATCAGGGAACGTACCCTACTGTTCGGCGTAGGGGGATGCATTCATGTGTAACTCACTTGTCTTCCTGTTTCCATTCCAGGCACACTGGTGGCCTGGAGAAACAGGAAGCATGGAGGAGAAAGAAGCTGTTGTTAATGTTATCTGTGCTGTTGGTGTTATCGGTGAAAGCAGAACTGCTATTCGAACAGCTAAGGAAGCTATTGCAGTGGAAAGCAAGTCAGAAAAGATATTAAAGGAGGAGAATGTTAAAATAATAAGCAAAAATGAAATAGCTGATCAAGAGGAGAAGGTCAACACCTGTACCACACCACATGCAACACATAGCCCTCCAGAACACCCACCATCACAG
This sequence comes from Protopterus annectens, assembly GCF_019279795.1. Classification (NCBI taxonomy): domain Eukaryota; kingdom Metazoa; phylum Chordata; order Ceratodontiformes; family Protopteridae; genus Protopterus; species Protopterus annectens. Next base: position 744,611,559 of record NC_056733.1, on the reverse strand, counting down.
CTCTCACATAAAAACACAAACCATACAACCACCATCACAGAGGCTCTCAATAGAAATCTACCCAAACAGCAGAAACCTCCAAGGCAGAAATGCATTCGACCACCACAACACAGCACAAACCACAAGACACATAGCTTACCTACACAGTGTGCCCCTCAACCTAAACCCCTAAGGCAAAACAGTTTTCCCAATACACTAATCATAGGTGACTCGATAGTGAGGCACACTGATGTTCCACTCAGTAAGTTGATTAAGGAGAAGGTGACAGTCAGTTGTCTATCAGGTTCCAGAATCTGACACATAACACATGCACTCAGGTCACTCCACAACAAGTACAAGTATGACTCTGTCACTGTCCATGTGGGTGTGAATGACCAGGGATGCACCTCCCTGGACTACACGAAAAGAAACATGGAGGAGCTCTTGGATTATGTGGCCCAGGCAGGTATAATCCTAGCCCTGAGCAGCATCCTACCATCACTCAAAATTATACCGCAGTACAAGCAGAAAATGACTGACTTCAACAATTGGCTACGTTTCTGGTGTCATTCTAAGGGGATCCAGTATTTGTCTGCTTGGGATGACATGATTGACAGACCTCGATGCTTTGCCAGAGATGGCCTGCATCTCTCACCCTTGGGTATCCGGATACCAGCTAATGCTCTTGCCATCCCTATAGTGCCTTTTTAGGTGATGTTTCAAAGACCAAATTACCACACTAAGAGCTATAAATAAATGCAATCTGAGGGTCATGCTGCTCAATGCTAGAAGTCTAAATCTCAAGATGCACTTGCTCAAAGCACTCCTCAAAATGCATCAGAAAGCACCCCTGCACTACCAGGCTATAACTCATTCCACACCTTTTCGCCCCAGAACATGGACCACAGCTCCAAAGGTGGTGGTATCTCCATATTCATAAAGGATATGCACACCTCCAGACTAGTAGCCCAGCATAATGCATCAGAGATACTGCAGGTACAACTAACTTTGGGTAAGACGGCAATTTAGATTGTAGCCTGCTATAGGTCCCCAACCATGTCCCAAGATGCTCACTCCACGTTCCTAAGCACCCTGAAAACTATTAGGGCCCAACCCAACACTCTCATACTAGGTGACTTCAACTACCCCACCATCAACTGGGAAAACTACTCATGCACCAATACACTGGCCCAATGCTTCCTGGAATTCATCAATTCCAATGTCTGGTTATTACTAACATGGGCAAACATTGCTCTACACCAATAGTCAATTCCTCCTTGGTTAGATCCAAACACAAACTAATCACCATGGAAATCCACATCTCACCCACACACCCCCCACAAAGGTAACCACCATGAAAAACTTCTCCAAAGCTGACTTTGGGCTCCTATAAACAGAGGTGGCTAACTTCACAGCACCCATGTTAATGGAAAATAGATGCATGATTGCCAAATCATACACCGATGCACTGTACAAACACGCACATAAATGCATGGAACTAGCCATACCCAACATACCAAAAACACTGTCCTCCAAAAAAAGGAAGCCAATCTGGTGGTCCTCTGCCATTAATAAACTCTACAACAGAAGGAAGAAACAGTTGCAGAAAAAGGTGAAGTCCCAAGACTGAAAAAACTTCCTTATTAGCCTCAACAAAAAACTGAGATCCCTCATCAAAACCTCTAAAGCCAGCTATGAAGGCAGAATTGTGGCAGACACTAAAAACAACCACAAAGCTTTCTATAGTTATATCAAGAATCTCCATGGCAATACCCAGGTTTGCTCTGAGCTACTGCACAATGGTACATCCTATACTGAACCGACAGATACTGCCAACATACTGGCCGACAGATTCAGTGCCAACTTTACCCCCTCTCCCCCACTAAAGACCAATCACAATACCAGAGGAATGTCAAGCACCCAGCATTACTGAGCACAGGTTAAAGCTGCATTGTCTAAGGCCAAGAATACAGCTTCCATGGGACCTGACAATATCCCTGGATGTGTTCTGCATGAACTACAAAGTGAACTGGCACCATATCTGTGTGCCCTGTTCAATCACAGCCTCACATCAGGCTTTGTCCCTACCAAATGGTACACTGCTACAGTCATCCCTGTCCATAAAGGGGGAGTGACTATAGACCCTGGGAATTATCGTCCCATTACCCTGATGAGTCTGATATGCAAGGCTATGGAGCACATCATCATGGTCCTAATTAACAAGGATATAGGGAATCTCCAAATTCTAAATCCCACGCAATTTGGTTTTGTGAAAGGTAGATCATGCCTGCTCAACCTGGTTGACTTCTTTGAGTCAGTCACCACCAAAGCTGTGGATGAGGGCAAGGCAGTTCATACAGCCTACCTCGATCTGGCCAAGGCCTTTGATACTATTCCCCACTCAGGAATTATTGTTAAACTCACCAAACTAGGCATCAACCCCTATATCACTAGGTGGGTTGCAAACTGGCTCACAGATAGAGCCCACTTCAAGTCAGACTCCTGACCAGTCACGAGTGGAGTCCCATAGGGATCAGTCCTGGGTCCTCTCCTGTTTGGCATCTACTTCTCAGAATTCCAGGCCAACACGGAGGGACTCTGGCTGACCAAGTTCACAGATGACTGCAAGCTGGGAGCCATTATTAACTCCCCAAGTACTGTAGACATCCTACAGAAAGGCCTCACTGAGACCAATGACTGATGTCAACATCATGGCCTTAAGCTTAATGCCAAAAACTGCATCATCATCCCCTTTGGGAAAAACTCAGTTCCCACTAATTACCACATCAATGGGAGCCCACTGAACACTGTAGGTGTTATAAGAGATCTGGGACACAGGTTGACAGCAACCTCTCCTTCGACCACCACATTGCCACTGTGGTCCTAATGTCCTTCTATGTGGCACATCTCATTACCAAGGGTTATGCATCCAGGAAGAAAGAGGTCATCATCTCTCTCTCTACTCTTCCCTCATTAGGCCATTCATTGAGTATAATGCCCCATTTGGCATGTACCTCACTAGACACATGCAACAGCTGGAAAGGCCATAAAAGTACCTCCTGAAGAGGATCCTAGGCCTTAAACACATGTCCTACATGGGTAAAATGGCAACTGAATGGCTTAAAGTCCACTTAATCCACCACAACAGATTATATGATAAACCAAAACAAGATTTAATGTAAGCGCTTTCGCTGGAAAAATGTTCCAGCTTCTTCAGACTACAAACAGTAAAATACTTAGAAAAAACACCTTTTAAAACAATTCAAAAAATGAACTGCCAATAGAGTTTGTTACCCCTCCTGATGTCATACACAAGCATTTAAGAATTAAAGCTACAGGGGGTTACTCCAACTTAAAACACACTAGGATGCTTAAGCAACCTCACAGCATCATCATTAAAGAAAATAAAGACATTTTTTTTTCCTACATGGACAGACTCAAAAACTCCAGCTATTTTCTGTCTCATATCGTCTACTAAGAGGTGATCCCTGCTTGACTTACAAAGCCATGTCTGACCCAGCTCTTTTAGAAATGCTACATCTAAAGAAATCCCAATGCCTCCACACCACATGCTCCAGAGACCTCAACCTCATTACCACAATCAGCAGAACATGCTGGAGGCACAGGTTCATAACCCAGAGACTGCCCATGCTCTGGAATAGACTTCCCATACATGTCAAGCAGAGAACCTTACTGGTGCTCTTCAAGAGAAATCTTGATGAGTTTATGGGAAATAGAAAGTTCACCCCGGGAATCACTCCAGTGGCTCTACTTGATAGAGGCCATTCACAAGAAACAGAACTAAACCAAGATGAGGAAAATGTTATATTAAATAACAGATAAGAGCCACAAAAAGAAAAAATGGATGAGAAGGGTGTAGGATTAGATATGAGAGATGATATGACTAAAACAAAAGGAAAATAAAGAGAGATACAAGAAGAAGCTAGCAATTAAAGTGATGAAGAGGAAGAAAAATGAGTAAAAGTGAAAAGTAAGAAAAATGCTATAGGAAAAAGAGTTAAAGATAGAAAACATAAGTGTAAAAATGTAAATATAGGAGAAAACAAAAAGGAAAAAGGATCAAAAATATATAACAAAAACTAATCCTTATAGTGAGAGTCCTAGCTGTCAATGTTAATAGTATAAAGAACATTAATTATAGGCTAGGAGTACTAGAATTGTGTAGAGAATTAGTTATGGAAATTATAGAATTAATAGACATAAGAATATCAACAGAAGATGAAAGAATTCAAGTAAATGAATTATAGGAGGTTAAAGTTATATGAAACCTAGGTAATGAAAAATTTTCAGGCATAGTTATTTTATGTCGAGAATGTATAGAAATTATGGATTATATGATAGTTATGATTGGAAGAATATTAATATTAGACATAAGATTCAGAAAACAAATTTACAGAGTGATTACACTTTATGCATATACCTTATAAAAGCAAAGAGAAATAATGTTCAGAAAAAATATTAGATTATATGAGTGTAAATATGCAAATAATAGTAATGAGGACTTTGTGATTTAAGACATAGGTGAAAAGAAGGGGCTGATGTTAAAGTTATTTTAGACATGATCAAAAACAGTAAAATGTATTTATGGGAAAAAAACAATGAACAAATAAAAAAGTAACTTAAAAACTGAAACTGATTATTTCATAGTATCAGAGTTTAAGCATAATACATCAAGGGTGCAAAATAGCAGGATTTTCAAATCATTTAGCTATATGGATAGAGATTCAAGAAATAAATAGTCTACATAAAATAGGTACAGAAGTAAAAAGAATTAATGAATCAGAATTAAATGAGCATACAAAGAATATACAGTGGATATAAAAAGTGTACACACCCCTGTTAAAATGCCAGTTTTTTGTGATATAAAAAATGAGACCACAATAAATAATTTCAAAACTTTTCCCACCTTTAATGTGACCTATAACCTGTACAATTCAATTGAAAAACAATCAAATCTGTTAGGGAAAAACATAAAAAAAATAAAAAATGTACAATAAGCTGGTTGCATAGGTCTGCACACCATTAAACTAATACTTTGTTGAAGCACCTTTTGATTTAATTACAGCATTCAGTCTTCATAGGCACACACCTGCCATCAATTAAAGAGACTCTGAGTAACCCCAAATAAAGTTCAGCTGCCCTATTAGGATTTTCTTGACATTTACTCAGTTGCCTGCTACAGCAAAAGCCATGGTTCACAGAGAGCTTACAAAGCATCAGAAGTATCTCATTGTTGAAAGGTATCAGTCAGGAGAAGGGTGAAAAAAAATTTCCACTGCATTAGATATACCATGGAACACAGTGAAGACAGTCATCAAAAAGTGAAGAAAATATGGGACAACAGTGAGTTGCAAAGAACTGGATGTCCCTCCAAAAGTGATGAAAAGACAAGACAAAAACTGGTCAGGGAGGCTACCAAGATACCTAATGAAGGAGCTGCAGGAATTTCTGGCAAGTACTGGTTGTGTACTACATGTGGCAACAATCTCCCGTATTCTCTATATGTCTGGGCTATGGGGTAGGGTTGCAAGATGGAAACCTTTTCTTACACAGAAAAACATCCAGGCCAGGCTAAAAGTTGCAAAACAATACATCGAGTCTCCCCAAAGCATGTGGGAAAATGTGTTATGGTCTGATGAGACCAAGGTTGAATGTTTTGGCCACAATTCAAAAAGGTATGTTTGGTGCAAAAAACAGCACTTCGCACCACCAAAAGAACCCCATCCCACCGGTGAAGCATGTTGGTGGCAGTATCATGCTTTGGGTTGCTTTTCTTCAGCTTGAACTGGAGCTTTAGACAAGGTGGAGGGAATTATGAACAGTGCAAAATACCAGTCACGTTTGGCCCAAAACCTTCAGGCATCTGCTAGAAAGCTGAAGATGAAGAGGAATTTCACCTTTCAACATGACAATGACCCCAAGCATACATACAAATCAACAAAAGAATGGCTTCACCAGAAGAAAATTTAAGTTTTGGAATGGCCCAGACACAGCCCAGACCTAAATCCAATAGAAAATCTGTGGGTTGACCTGAAGAGGGCTGTACACAAGAGATGCCCTCGCAATCTGACAGATTTGGAATGCTTTTGCAATGAAGAGTGGGCAAATATTGCCAAATCAAGATGTGCCATGCTGATAAACTCCTACCCAAGAAGACTGAATGTTGTAATTAAATCAAAAGGTGCTTCAACAAAGTATTAGTTTAAGGGTCTGCACATTTATGCAACCAGATTATTGTATATGTTTTATTTTTTATTTTTCCCCAAACAGATTTGTTTGTTTTTCAATTGAATTGTACAGGTTATGTCACATTAAAGGTAGGAAATGTTTTGAAGTGATTTATTGTGGTCTCATTTTTTTATTTCACAAAAACCTGGCATTTACCAGTAGTGTGTACACTTTTTATATCCACTGTATTACAGCAGTTATGGCTCGATCACATAAATATGAGAGATTTTTTTTTTTTAAATTGGACAGGTTGGTGGATCAATTTGAAAGAAAAAATAGAAATGAATTAGTATGGCAAAAGTAAAAAAAAATAGTAGACATTGATAAATATAAGGAAATTAGTAATCAGATATTTACAAATATAGATAATAGAGAAGAATTTATAAAAAAAGAAAGAATGTTGTATAAAATGAATAAAAAAATAAAAAAAAACATATTTAAACAAGGATAGTTTTTGCAGGGAAGAAAAGAAGAATTGCCTTACTAAAACAAAATGGTTAAAAAAAGTAAAAATAATAAAAGAGTTAAGAAATGAAAAAGGATTTATAGTGAATACACAAAAAGAAATTATGCAGTCAAGAAACACATTCTAGATACCTTTACTATATGTGATAGTATAAGGAAAAGTAAATGAGAGCTAAAATAACTGAAGAAGATAAGAGGATGGTAGAAAAGATCACAATAATGTAACTTAAAAATGTGTTAAAAACAATAACCATAGAATCAGCTACAGGTTTAGATGGACTTGAATATTTAATGTATAAAGACATGCGAGAATGGCAAAAATATTTTTTTAAAGGTGCTAAATGAATGGCTTGAAAAAGGAATAAATGATGAAAAAATATGCATAGGCATCATGAAATTTATATGGAGAAGGGGAGAAAGAACAGATATAAAAAATGGAGACCATTGCTATTAAATAATGCAGATAAGATTTGCATGAAAATAATAGAAAAAAGAATAGTAGACTAAACAAATAAACTGCTATCTGAAACAGTCTTTGGAACAAAAGAGAAAGGATCAAGAACTTTTGATGTTAATAAGAGAGTTTGGTAGATGATGTAACCAATAGGGGAACAGAATTAAAAATATTAATAGGTGATGTGAGTAAAGTCTTTGATAAAATGCAACATGAATCTCTATGGGAGATTTTGAGTACAATATAAGTAAAAAAATAATAAACATTTTGAAATCTGTATACAGTGAAAATAAAGTCAGATTAGTAATCAATGGATGGTTAAGTTAAGTAATATAAATAAATTGTGGTATCAAACAAGGATGCCTGGCAAGCAGCATCTTATTTGTACTAGTTATGAAAGCAGCGGTTACTAAAGTAAACTTGACTTTGGAGAAAGCTAAATATCATACATCAGAGGGAATTCAGATTCCAGTGGTGTTAACATATGCAGATGATTTAGTATTAGCAGTTAGAAATATAGAATAAATTAGTATAGCCATAGAAGTACTCAAAGAATTAAAAAAATAGGACTAAGTATTAAGGAAAATGTAAAAGACTGAGATTTTCTGGAGAAATAAGAAAGATCAAATTTAACAAAGAAGAAATAGAATTTTTGGAATTAAGTTTGCAATAGAATCACTGAGGGAGACACAATGGAAAGATATGATAGTTAAAATTCATAGCATCTGTAGATTTTGGAGAACATTTAGGCTTTCATACAGTCCACAAAAATTACAAAAATTGATAGGTCAAAGAAGAGCCATAAAGACGATAGAGTGGACTATCGAGGATAAGAAAGAAATTATGTACTGTTACTATAATATAAAAAGCCCAGAATTTCCAGACACAAGATGTGCAAAACAATTAAGAGAGAACAGAGGAAAGAAAAATACTTCCACAAGAAAAACTGTCAGAAGCTTCAAATGAAAATGTGCGTTCATTAATACGACAGATTTGGGAAAAACAGTGTAGAGATCAAGAAACGTTGATCTGTCTGGAAAAAGAAGCATCTGTGGAAGTGTGAAAATATAAACAACAAAACCAAGAGATATTTGACAAGTATAAAAAAGAAATACGGGCATGAGAAAGAAAGAGAGATTTGATATTTTGATAGCACCATGGCTGTCAAAAGATACCAGACAAAAAATCATATGCAGAAATAAAGCTTTGGTCTCTTGGAGAACCACTAAATCCCCAAAGGTCCAACTTGTATATACACAACTAAGGAATGATACAAAGAACTCCATTATGCTAGACAAAAAAAACTATTACTGTCATCTGCAACAGAAACACCAAAATCATCTGCAAACATTTTGGTCTAGTATAAACAACCTTTTCCACCCAAGATATTCGTCTACCCCTACCCCCTTGTCTACTCTCCAAAAACCTCCAGAAAATGTTGCTAACACCTTTAACACTTTTTTTACGGAAATTATTCAATCCTTTGCCAATAGTAACCCAATTCTTACTGACCCCACACCCAATACTCATCTCCTCTTCAACTTTCAACCAGTACCAACATCTCTTATCAGGTCCCTAATCAAGAAACTGAAACCCAACATGCTATCGGCAGACCTCATTCCCCCCAGAATATCTTCAAAAAGCCGCAGATGAAATAGAATATCGCATTTCAATACTAATCAATAGAGTTATTGTTGAAGCTTATAACCCCTCCATCTGGAAGATCTCCCACGTTATTCCTCTCCATAAAGAGGGTAGTTCCACTAAACTTTCAAATTATAGGCCTATAGCCATCCTGTCACCCTTGGCTAAAATTATGGAAAAATGTATCCATAAACAACTCCTACCCTATCTCAATCAGAACAATCTCCTAGCCCTCTCCCAGCATGGATATAGACCATACCATAGTAAAACCTCAGCCCTTCTTTCCTTCTCTCATACAATAAATCAAAACCATAATAATAACAAGCTTTCCTCTGCCCTCTTTCTAGACCAAGGTGTTCGACATGGTAAATCACCAGCTACTCTTATGGACACTAAAAACACTCTCCATCGATAACCAGGCAATTTGCTGGTTTCAATCCTAAGTGTCCGATAACAAGCTGTACTATGAAAGGATAACTTGTCCTCCCTATTACCAATCACCCTTGGAGTCCCCCAGGGGTCTATATTAGGCCCCCTCCTATTCTCCATCTTCATTAACGATCTGTATACAGTCATCCCAAATGTAACTTGTATTCAGTATGTGGCTGACTCTACCCTAATCTGTTCTGCTACATCCCCGACAGACTTACAGACTCTATCCCAAAACACCTTTAACAAAGTAGAAAACTGGCTCACTGATCGGCATCTCCTATTAAATCCAAATAAAACAAAGCTGTTACTCTTAACCCCAACTCATAAGGTCCCTTTGCCATCATTTACCATAAACTCTAACAATGGCACCATAATTTTCCTAGAACCAAGCACTAAACTATTAGGTGTAATAACTGACAATAATCTTAAGTTTGATAATCACATTGACAGAACTATTAAAACAGTCAATTAGAAACGTGGCTCTTTATATAAGACTAAAGATTCCTAATCCCATCTGCTAGGACTGTGATTGCCGTATGCATTTACTATGAACCTTTCTTTATGCCTCTCCTATTTTCATGAACCTAAGTAAATCTGATCTCATTAAACTCACTAGCTCCTATAATAATATTATTGACAGATTTGCAGAGGTTCAGCATATACAACACATCATTATCTTAACCTTAAATTGCTAGGCTGGCTAGAACTACCCTGCCAACTTCAGTATAACCAATTAATAGTTGCTCACAAAGTTCTCTACCAACCAGAAAGCACGTCCATACTTAAAAATATTATCACCCCCTACAGTAACCTAAAAACACTCCGCTCTTCCAACAGAATGCTAGTACAAACTGTTAAATCCAACAACTTAGCTGGTCAATCATTATTTACCATCTCTTTTGGCAAAACCTGGAACTCATTTCCTGCTGAACTTACTGCAGTTCCCTCCTTAAGTAATCTCTTAAAAGACACCTAAAAATGCATTGGCTATGCCCCTTTACAAACCCTGACTAACCCCTTCTCAGTTACTATGTATCACTGATAACCTTGGCTACATGTAGAAACTTTCACGATCATAACTCTGATACATCAGCTGTTTTAGAAGATTGATTATATGTCTCCTATCTATTGGAATCTACCACGGAATGATATAACTTGCCCAACTTTGTACTACTAAAAATGAATGTGTTCTTGCATATTAGTTAATAACTGTATAGTTTTACTATATGTATTCCAGCATATCTGGAATATGTATGTATGTCTTCTTGTATAAAAGTCTAGAACTGTAAAGTTTCACTGTATGTCTGTATGTCTGGAGCTTTTCTCCCCAGGCCTCCGCTGAAAATGGACCTATATCTAGTCAGACTTTCCTGGTTAAAAAATGTAAAATAAAATACATAAAAATAAAAATATGGTGTAATATTTATGCAAAGGAGAAAGCCAAATTAATCAATATAAAGAAGGCAGCCCCAAAGATATTCGAAGAGAAATACAGGCAAAGGCATCCAGATATGGAAAGTTTCACAATAAAAAAATAATATCACAAAGATGGAACATAGAAAAGAAGATTAGTAAAGTTGAAGTTGAGAAAATAGAGGTTGAAGTTATGGAATGCCTGCAAAGTGAAGGATTTGGTGTAGAAGGTCTAGCACAGATTACGTTACAGCATGATGGAGTGAGTCCCCAAAAAAAGGAGGAACAGGAAGATCAGGAAACCTTTGAAGTATGGACATGGGAAAGAAAAAGAGATTTAATAGAGTGTAATATTTATGCAAATGAGAAAACAAAACTAACCAGTATAAAAAGAGTAGCACCAAAGATATTTGAAGAGAAATACAGGCAAAGGAATCCAGACATGGAAAACTTTGCAATACAAAAAATAAGAAGACAGAGGAAAAGTAGAAAAGGAGATTAGTAATGGAGAAGTTAAAGAAATAGAAATTGAGGTTATGGAGTACCTGCGAAGTGAAGGATTCAGTGTAGAAAATCTAATTCAGAAAGCACCACAACATGATAGAGCAATGGATATCCAAATTTAGGGGAAACCAGTGGAACAGGAAGCAACTGGTCAGGTGCCATATGAAGATTATTTAGAGCCTTCCACAGGAAACCAATATAAATGTTCACTTGAAGCTAGACAGCAAGGGAAGGAACAGAAAACTATGGAAACTGATGCAGTCAATGTTGAGGAGTGATAGGCCAGTGACTTCCCATATGGCAGAGCAACAGATGGTTTAGGATGAAATTAAAGGGACTGTGCCACAGAAAGATGCTATAGAGCGTTCTATAGAATGCTTGCAGGAAATGGAAAACAAGGGATGTGCCCTCAGTTTGGAAGAAAATGAACTAAGAGAAGAGTTGCTTGATTTAATAGACATTGACAGATATATCAAGATCAATGAAAGAAATAGAATGCAGAAGGTTAATAAAACACAAAAAGTCAGAAGTCTGATAAAACAAATGAACACAACAATTATGGCTGTTCATAGAGATCCATGCGATATAATAGAAGTAAGCAGGATATATTACTGTGCAGCTAAATTAATAACTTATATAGTTCTACCACAAGAACACATTGTAGTGAGGGAAAGGAAGGGGAGAAATCGAATACCATCATGGAAATATTGAATAGAGAAAACTATGAAGCAGTTAAGACAAGTGTCACTGTTAGAAGACTATAGAAGAGGCAACAGATCAACAAAAATACTAAGAAAGATAAATGTGATAAAAGCAATGTGCAGCATTAGAAACAGCAGGATCTATCATGCACTATTGCAAATAAACTAAAAATTTCAGCACAGGTGGAAAAACTTAGAAGATATGAATATAAATATAAAGCAAAAGTACAAAATAAGCAAATTACTGATGACCCAAAAAAGTTTTATAGAGAATTGGGAAACAAGGCCAAAAAAAAAAGAAAAAATAGATACATTTTGGAGAAATATCTATGAAGATCCTGTGGAACATAACAAATATGCTAAATGGATAGAAGAAGTTAAAGAAAGAATAAGAAGTTTAAAGGTACATGATATGAAATGGGATGAAGTAACAGACAAAGAGATTGAAATAAAGTTAAGAAAAGCCTCTAACTGGAAAATCCCAGGCCCAGATGCAGTACCTAACTTTTGGCTAAATGTATTAACATCTTTGCACAAAGATTTAGCCATGAGTAAGAACTATTTATATGGGCATCCCAAACAGTCACCAACTTGGCTAACAGGAGAAACAATGCTCCTACTTAAGAGTGAACCTGCAAGCTACCCTAAAAATTATAGACCAATAGCTTGCCTTCCAACAATGTATAAACTATACATGGGAATTGATGCCGGCAGAGTTTACAGTCATTTAGAAGAAAACTCAATTATGGCAGTAGAACAAAGGGTAATAAAAGAAAGTCATAAAGAATAATTTGTTGTTAAATAAAGTCATAGTGGAGAACTGTATAAGGGGGAAGAATCTAAGTATGGCATGGATTGAGTATGTATCCCACATTCATAGATAAAAGAGTGCTTAAAAATGTATAAGATACAGCCTACACAGATCAACTACATTACAGTGACCATGAAAAAGTGGCGTACCACTTTGCAATTAAGCCATGATAAAGGGCAAATTATTATCCAAGGGATAAAAATTCAAAGGGGGATATTCCAGGGTGACTTTGTCGCTGCTGTTATTCTGCCTTGCCCTTAACCCATTAAGCTGTCTACTTACCAGCTTAGGCCATGGCTATAATTTGGCTCCTAGAAAACAACAAAGTGTAAAGACTTCTCATCTTCTCTTTGTTAATGATTTAAAATTGTATAGCTCATCAGATGAGCAAGTGAACACACAACTCCAAGTTGTCAAAAATTTTCAGGTGATATAAGAATGTCATTTGGTATTGATAAATGTGCAAAAGCCACATTTAAAGCAGGAAAACTGCAATACCAGGAAAACATCAGTTTTGGATAAGAATGTGATATAAAAGAACTTGAGCAAGAAGGAGTGTATAAATATTTGGGAATTCATGAAGGATCAACAATAAAACATGAACAAATCCAAATAAAACTTAGTAAGGAAAATTTCAGAAGACTTAAATTAATCCTGAAAACAGCACTGACATCTAGGAAAAAAATCCAATATATAAATCAGTTTGCTCTTCCTGTCCTAACTTATAGTTTTGGAGTGATTGACTGGCCCCAGAATGTGTTGGATAAATTAGATAGTAAAACAAGAAGGATGCTTCATGCTCACTAAATGATTTATAAAAATCAGTGCATACCAAGATTATATATTCCCCGTTCTGAAGGAGGGGTGGGCCTCCTTTAAATTGATTACATGTATAGATCTGCAATTGTGGGACTCTACATATATATCTACGGGCCTCACAAGACCCAAATATAGTGAAAGTTTTGGAACATGAGGAGAATAAATCTAAGATGACTTCTCTGCTTAATCTAGCAGAAGCATATTGGTGTCAAGCAGGAATGGAAATCAAACCAGAAGTACATAAAAATCAGGCAGCAACTGAATGTGCCAAAAAGCAAAAGAATAAGTTGAAGGATCAGATGAGAAGGCAAGAAATGTTGAAAATGCATAAATTTAGTTTCAAGTATAGAAAATTTCTGGAAGAAACTCATGTTGAGCAGGAATGAACACAGGAATCATTAAGGAGAGGCGAATTCAAACCAGGAGATGAAAGGTTAATATTGGCGGCACAAGATACTGGGATACGTACATGCTGATTTACAAAGTCAATTGAACATGTGGGAGAAGCAGACAAATGTAGGTTTTGCAAAACAGAAATGGAAACAGTTGCACACCTCGTTGCTGGTTGTGACATACTAATGGCAGAAGGACTGTATACTGAAAGGCATAATAATGTGGTGAGACTGTTGCACTGGGGATTGTGTAAACATTATGGTACTGAAGTGGCTGAAAAACATTGGAAACATGAGCCACAAAGCATCATAGAAAATGAAGTCTATATCACATGGGATCATCCATTACCAACAGTTGAAAAGACAGATGCTAGAAAACTGGATATAGTGGTCCAAGAAAAGAAAACAAAAATAGCATTGATCATTGAAATTGCCACACCCAGTGATTACAGTGTCCTGCGTACAGAGACACAAAGTTATAAAATATCAGGATTTGTAAGCAGAAATGAGAGCAATGTGGAAGAAAGATACCAAGATAGTTCCAATAGTAGTAGGAGCAATGAGTCTTATAAAAGAATCTACAATCATATTTAGATATGCTACCAATTACCAGTGTATGTAGCTCTGTACGAATTGCAGAAGGAGTAATTACTGGGCACATTACAGGTGCTGCAAAGAGAACTTTTGGCTGACATCAAAGAGTGAAACAATACTAATTTCATGAACTTTAATCATATTTTGACTTAGGAATGGGGTCTATTCCTGTAAAGGTATTAGAAACCCAAAATATTTGGAGAGATTGAAAAATAAAAAAAAGAAAAAAAGAAACTAAACACTGGAATTGATGCCAACAGAGTTTATAGTCATTTAGAAGAAAACTCAATTATGTCAGTAGAACAAAAGGTTAGTAAAAGAAAGTCATATGGAACAAAGGATTATTTGTTGTTAAATAAAGTCATAGTGGAGAAGTGTAAAAAGGGGAAGAATCTAAAGTATGGCATGGATTGACTATAAAAAAGCATTTGATAGTAACCCACATTCATGGATAAAAGAGTGCTTAAAAATGTATAACATACACCCTACAGTGATTGACTACATTACAGTGACCATGAAACAGTGGCAGACCACTCTGCAATTAAGCCATGATAAAGGGCAAATTATTATTTCAGGGATAAAAATTCAAAGGGGGATATTCCAGGGTGACTCTTTGTCACCACTGTTATTCTGCCTTGCCCTTAACCCATTAGGCTGTCTACTTAACAGCTTTGGCCATGGCTATAATTAGGCTCCTAGAAAACAACAAAGTGTAAAGATTCCTCATCCTCTCTTTGTTAATGATTTTGTATAGCTCATCAGATGAGGAAGTGAAAGCACAACTGCAAGTTGTCAAAACTTTTTTAGATGATATAAGAATGCCATTTGGCATTGACAAATGTGCAAAAGCAACCTTTAAAACAGGAAAACTTCAGCACCAAGAAAACACCAGTTTGGGACAAGAATGTGATATAAAAGAACATGACCAAGAGGGAGTGCATAAATATTTGGAAATTGAAGGATCAGTAATAAAACATGAACAAATGTGAATAAAACTTAGTAAGGAATACTTTAGAAGACTTAAATTAATCCTGAAAACAGTGTTGGGATCTAGGGACAAAATTCAAACTATAAACCAATTTGCTCTTCCTGTCCTAACTTACACATTTGGAGTGATTGACCCCAAAATATGTTGGATAGAATAGATAGTAAATCAAGAAGGATGCTTCATGCTCACCAAATGATTTATAAAAATCAGTGCATACCAAGATTATATATTCCCCTTTCTTAAGAAGGGGTGGGCCTCCTTTAAATTGATTACATGTATAGATCTGCAGTCATGGGACTCCACATATATCTACTGACCTCACAAGACCCAAACATTGTGAAAGTTTTGAAACATGAGGAAAATAAATCTAAGAGGACTTCTCTGCTTAATCTAGCAGAAGCATATCAGTGTCAAGCAGGAATAGAAATCAAACCAGAAGTAGATAAAAATTAGGCAGCAACTGACTGTGTCAAAAAGACATAAGAAAGAATAAGGTGAAGGACCTGATGAGAAGGCAAGAAATGTGAAAAATGCATACCTATAGTTGCACATATAGAAAACTTCTGCAAGAGCCTCATGTTAATCAGGAACAAATGCAGGAATAGTTAAGGAGAGGTGAATTCAAACCAAGAGATGAAAGGTTAATATCAGTGTTCCAAGATAGTGCTCTATCTACATGCTGCTTTACTAAGTCAATTGAACGTATGGAAAAAACAGACAAATGTAGGTTTTGTAAAACTGAATTGGAAATGTTTGCACACCTCATTGCTGGTTATGACATACTAATGGCAGAAGGACTGTATACTGAAAGCCATAATAACGTGGCAAGACTGTTGTATTGGGGATTGTACAAACATTATGGTATTGAAGTGGCTGAAAAACACTGGAAACATGAACCACAAAGCATCATAGAAAATGTTGAAGTTTACATTACATGGGATCACCCATTACCAACAGTGCAAAAGATAGATGCCAGAAAACTGGATATAGTGGTCCATGAAAAAAAGACAAAAATAGCACTGATCATTGAAATCACCACATTCAGTGACTATAGTGTGTTGCGTACAGAGAGGCAAAAAGTCATAAAATATCAGGATTTGCAGACAGAAATGAGAACCATGTGGAAGAAAGATACCTAGACAGTTCCAATAGTAGTAGAAGCAATGGGTCTTATAAAAAAGAATCTACAATCATATTTAGACATGTTACCAATATATGTAACCCCATACAAATTGCAGAAGGAATCATTACTGGGTACATTGTGGGTGCTGCAAAGAGCACTTCTGGCTGACATCAAAGATTTAAACAATACTAATTTCATGAACTTTAATCGTACTTTGACTTTGGAATGGGGTCCATTCCCATCATGCTATTAGAAACCCAAAAGACTTGGAGAAATTAAAAAAAGCAAGCATATCTAATTAATTCTGTAACACAAAGCAAAATAGCACATTTAGCAAATGTATTTATGAGCCCATTAGCATGTGAAAAAGATTTAATGAATGTGATTTTTACGTTTATATGAAGATCTAGACTGAATCTTGTTAAAAGAGGTATTCTTTATGTCAACAATAAAGAAGGAGGCTTGAGTTTAATATATCCAGTTGCATATATATCTTCATTAAACTTATTTAAAGTACTAATAGGAATGCAAAAGAAGGAAAATTGTTAAAAAGTATTATATAAGAGAACTACAAGTCAATATGGGAAAAGTTAAAATGTTTAAAAAGAAGTAAAAAGATCTGTTGCATGGAAATAAAGCTATATCAAGAGAAAATACTGTTATGGAAGATTGATTTAGGAAATATAGAAAAAAATAGGAAGACATGGTATAAAAATATAATGGAGAAATTTTATAGGTTCATAGGTATTTACTAGGCTAATGACCGCAAGGGACTTTTTAAGCCTAGCCATGCTTTCCAAATCTATGACAAGTTCTGATACCCTTGATAAGTGTAAGCACAGGCCTGGGAGATGAACCAATTACAGGTTACCTGTTTCCATTAGAGACATAGGTGCCAAACCAGGGATGAATTTCTAGTTTCCTACCCAATTGTCCAAGTTGCATTTGAATTGGGTTAGGGAGCAACTCTACTTCACATGGATGGGGAGCATGTTCCATAGACAGGGTAGTCTCTGGGATACATACCTATCTCTCCAGCAGGTCCTCTTTATATCACAGGCAAGGTATAAACTTTTTTATTATGTTTACCCCTGGAAGCCCATAAAAGCAGCTAAAACAAGAATGAAAAAATATAGAAAATATGTGGAATGTACAGATTTTAATGGAGCTTGTCCATAAACAGGCCACTTGTTAAAGCAAACATGCCATACAAAACAATAAAAGACAGAATTTGTACACATTGTGGAGAATTAGAGACAATCAAACATGTTTTTATAAAATGTAAAAGGGTATATCAAATGTGGAAGGAAATATATGACAAAATATTTAAAAGAATTGTAAAATGTTGAACATATAAATATGGACATGATTGAGTATAGATATTATGAAATGTGAAGAAAATTATATAGATGGACTGGATAAAAAGTTGTTTTGTATAATATGGACTATATGGAATGAAGGAATTAATGAGGTTAACTATAATGAAAAATGGATATTATCAGAAATTTTGAAAAACTTAAGGTTCTGGTTGTGGAAAAAGAGTGGTGGGATGGAAAGTATGAAAAAAAAAACTTGAGAAATAGGTTTATGTTATCGTAATTAATGTAAATATGTTGTAAAAATGTACATAGAACATGTATATATACTGTATTTGTGAATTGTAATAAAGGACCCCTACTGTTTTCATTGAGAAGAGGGTCTGTTTCATTGAGGAACTTCCTGTTTCCATTCCAGGCACAGTGACAGCTCAGAGAAGCAGGGAGAGTAAAATGGAGGAAGTAAACAAGAGCAGTGTGAGTGACCATGATAGCAAGCAATTTGACGAGTTTAAAGAGAAACCAAGGAGAAGGCAGTCAAGTTTTCCTTTAATGAAATGTCTGAATTGAAGAAGGAAGAGAATGAAGGGAAAGCATTCATACCTTCCACTGTGGATGGTGATACATCTGAGTAGCAAAGTGTATATATGAAGGCTGTTGAGCCTTCAAGCAGCTTACCAAGTGCAAGTACTATGGGTGAGAACATTGATGACTCATGTATTGATTCTGAATATTTGTTCCCACAGAATCTTTTTTGTTGGAATGCAAGACACCACTAAGGGATGTGTTGTTACAACCCTCCAATCGGAGGGTTGCAGGATGATTATTTGTTCAACTTAATACATGAGAGTGAACCAGACAGTGAGAAGTATGTCTCACGGGAAGACAATATGGCTAGAATATAGCAATAAGAAGTAACGGATATTTTAAAAGAAGTTCTGGTTAAACAGAAATCATATGCAGATATAGTCAGAAAAGAAGGAGACAGAGAAAATATGAAGAATGAAGGCATTCCAATAGTTCCAAAAAAGGTTCACAGTTAGAATTAGCAGTAAAGAAGGAAAGGAGATGGACATATATAAGGTAATGGACACAATAATATCACCTCTGGGAACTAAAGCATATGAGACAGGAGCATTTATTCATATCAATAAAGAAACGTTTTGTGATATTATTTTCAAAACTGGTTCTGTTATAGAGAATTTTTTAGGGAATATGAAAAAAAGAGACTGTGCACCTTGCAACTTATATGTATTAGAACCATTTCATAGAGAGACAAAAACAAGATACATATCCAGTTTAGAGATGAAGTGAAAAAAGAAACTTAAAAATGTTTATATGAAATATGCAAAGAAGTAATGGACATATTGAAAGTTTATAATGACAGACGACTATGGACTGGGGGTTGGGATTGTAATGTAATACAGAGAATGAAAATGTTATACACATTCCGAGTGTGATAAATGCTGGTGGAGAAAGGGGTGTTGTTAAATATTGTGGTCAACCTAAGACATGTTTTTTGTGTTGAAAAGCAGATCATTTAATTAGTAAGTGTATTAGAAAGAAATACCGTGTATGTGGTGACATAAGTCACGATGCAAACAATTTTGAAACAAATATTATAAATGCAATAAGGTGGGTCATTTATGAATGGATTTTAATGAAGAAGTACAGATGATAGAGACAGAAGTAAGTAATCTGAAAGAAGAACAAGTTCAAATAAATCAAAAAAAGGAAGCAAGTTAAGAAAATGAATATAAAGAAAGGGAAGGTATAGAAGAAATTGATAAAGGAAAGGATAGCACAGATAGATCTGAAATAAGTGATGAAGAATATATTACTTGGAATATAGTAAAAGAAAAGAAAAAGCATGCTATTGGTAAAAAGGTTAGAGAAAAGAAGAGAAATGTTCCTAGGAATTAATATAAAAGAAAAAAAAAAGAAAAAGAAAGGGAAAGGTTGAAGAATTTTTGCACCTTTTTTAAATAAAAGAAAAAAGTATATTTACTACTAGGAGATATGACAACTTTAGAATTGTAGCAATAAATGTTAATACTATTAAAAGATTAAGTATATTAGAATGTTGTAATCATTTGGATGTGGCTATAATATTTTTAGAAGATATAAGATGTTTAACAAAAGTAGAGAGAGTACAAACAGAATGATTATGGGGAAATAATGAGGTTTGAAATTTGGAAAAAGATGCATGTTCAGGAATAGCTATATTATGTAAAAATTAATTACAATATTGGATGTGGCATTATTAGTTATGGGTAGAGTAGCTATTTTGGATATAAGATGACAAAATAAGGTGTATAGAATATTTGCATTATAAGCATATGTAACAATTAGAGAAAGAGAGGACATGTTTAATAAATTAGTAGATTATGTAGCAGCTAATATGGAAATAATAATAGTAGGAGACTTGAATTGTAACTTAAGGAGAAAGAGGAATAAAGACACGGATGTAAAAAAGTATTGGAAATTCACTACTTTATAACTTCATTGGAATATATTTAGTAGAAGAGGAGTTATAGACACAGTTTCTTCAAATCATTAGGCTGTTTGATTGGATTACAAGGTGATTGTATAAAGATAGGACAATGAATAAAAAGGATAAATGAACAGGAATGTAGTGAAAAGGGAGATGATATAGTAAAACAGTTATTGAATGACCATATAGAAATGAGACAATTTTATCAAAATTGGTCGGAATGGTGGATTGCTTTTAAAAACAAATATAAAAAATGTTATTTAGAATGGGAAATAAATATGTGAAAAGAAGTGAAAGGAAAATATAAAAAATAAGTGAATATGCTTTTATCAATTTAAATGATAAAAAAGTATTTTGTTACAGAACAGTAGACATTTAAGTTAAATAAATTAAAATATTGTTTAAACAATGGTTATTTTTATAAGAAAAGAAGGGGGAAGTTATTCCTGATTTAAGTAAATTAGTTAAGGAAAATAATAGTATAATAAGAGAATTGGAAGACAAAGAAGAAGGAAAGGTATATAAGCACCAGGAAGAAATAATAGCAATTGTAATGGAATATATGAGAGATGTATCTAGAGAAAAGGAAATAGCAAATAAAAAGATATAGTAAGTAAAATCTTTTTCAGAATTAGACAATGAAGATTTAGAAAAATGTAACTATAGAAAATTAAATAAAATACTAAGTATGGTTAATGTAGCTTCAGCAGCAGGGCTGGATGGGATAGAATATCAGATGTATAAGAATATGACAAGTTTTCAAAATAAATATTTTGTGATAATATTGAATGAGTGGTTAAATGAAGGATTTACATATGCAGAATTACGTAGTGGTGTAGTCAGATTTATATGGAGAAAGGAGACAAAAAAGAAATTCAAAACTGGAGACCTGTAATTTTTTTTTTTCAAAACGAGACCTGTAATTTTGAATAACACAGATTATAAGAATATTATGAAACATATACAGAAGAGAATGGATATAAAACTATATAGAGTTATAGAGTTTGCAGTATATAGTGTAAATGGTAGATATTGTCAAGAAATGTTAATTTTGATTAGAGAATTGGTAGATGATATTTTGGAAAAAAGAAGACATTAAAATAATGATAGGAGATTTGAATAAAATATTTGATACTGTTCCCAATAATATCTTATGGGAATTATTCCAATGTTATAATATTAATAGTAAAATAAAGGTTTGTAGTTCCACATATAATCAAAATAAATGTTTTGGTGAATGAGTGACTAAGTAAAGAAATGCATTTTATGATGGGTATTAGACAGGGTTGTACTCTTATGTTACCTTATGCTGAAGATACATTATGTACTAAGGATATAAAAAGTATGGAAAAGTAGTAGTTTATTTAAATGAAAATTTAAAGGCTGTAGACATTAATTTGAACAAGGAATAGAGTAAAGGACTGGGATGTAATTGTATAATAAGAGGTACTAAATTTAAGACAGATGTGATAACGATATTAGATATAAGATTTGGTACTCTGGATAGTATACAGTTACAGTGGAGAAACATTTTGGATAAAATAAAAAAAAATGTAAATTGTGTAATTTTTTCAGATTATCTTTTAGGAAGAAAGTATATTTTGAATTCTGTTTTTTTTTTTTTTTTTTTTAGGAAAGTTGGCATATATGGCTGGAATATTTAATTTACCTTATAGTTTTGAGAAAGCGATAACTAACATTTGTTTTTTTTATATGGAGCTCTAGGTTAAACCCGATTAAGAGCAAAGTAATATATGATAGTGAAGAAGGAGGTTTAGGATTGATAAATCCTGTGGTATTTTCAGCTTCATTGCACCTATATAAAGTACTTAAATGATTGAAAAAAAACAAGACAGATTATTAAAAATAATGTATCAGAAACATGAAAAGGAATGGAACTTGTTAAAAAGCTTTAAATGAAGAAAAAGTGTAGAAATGAAGAATTCAAAACATATCAGGAGAAAATTATATTATGGAAAATAAAAATAAAAGAGCTACATAATGAAATAAGGCTATGGTAAGAAAATAAAATATGTAAGTGTTCCTACATATACCCCATAAAGAATTTAAATAATGAATTAATTAAAGTCTTAAAAGAGGGGAGAAAAGATGTAAAGTAATTATGGAGGTTATCTATTAAAAAAAGTATCTGTTAAGGCAAATATGCCTTACAAAAAGAAATGTGAAAAATATGTTAACCATCATAGGGAAGAACACACTATTGAACATATTTTTTAAAGTGCTGAAGAGTTAAAAGTATGGAAGAAATTAAGGAATATAAATTACTTTGAGGATGTAAAGGGAGTAGAAGGTTTATGTATGAATAACATTGAATATGGGTTTTTTGGAAACATTAAACTTTATATAGAAAAAACTGATAGAAAAATTATCATATTGTGGGTACTATGGAATCAAAGAGTATCAGAAATTATATATAACAGTAAATGGGATTTGGTTGTTATTTTAGAGAAAATAAGATTTTGTTTGTGAAAGAAAGAATGGGTGTTAGGGATAAATAAATGAAAAAGAACAAAAATGAATGAGAATAATTAAAGTAAAATATGTTTGAGTGTAGAAACAAATTATGGATATTGTATATAAATTGCAAATATTGTATACATTTTTTGTATATAAATGTAAATTGTAAATAAGTTTTTTTTAATAAAAAAACCCTACTGTTTTCAATAGGTGCTGTGGAATCTTTTACATTCACACGAACTCTCAGTAACTCAAGCAGATGGGGCCTTAGTTTAGCATCTCATCAGAAGGATGATCTACTTAGAGGTTCAGCACCCCCCTTATGCTGCACTGCAATGTTAGCAGTTTATCTGTCTGGTGTGGGAAAGAAGCAACAGCCTTTTGCAGCAAAGGCAAGTGTGTTGTCTGTTGCATCACTGACACTGGTGCAGGGGAAGTCAGGAGTGCAGAATCCATTGACAGTGTTAATACATTTTCTCCTGAGGATTCTCCTAGTGGTGTAGTGCATGCTAAAAAGAGATAAAAATCCGAAAGAGTAGTTGAAGAGCAGTCATCTTCAGGTTTCACACCAGAGATGCTGGCTATGGCTAGATCTGTTGATCAAGCAATTGCTTGCAGGATGTATACCCAGAATAATGCTTCTACCCCAAGTCTTCCTGCTATGCATCCTGATTTTAAAGGGAATCAGCTGTTAGAGGGTTCCAACTTATCTGAGTTGAACCAGTCAGTTTCCTCTGATGATGAGCAGATACAGGAACCAAAACAGATGTTTTCTTTTTCCCAAATGCTCAGTAGTTTTAGAGATGCATTTACTTAAGAACATTATTCTACTGCCCCCAAGATTGGTAGGGTCTATATTAGAACATCAAAGTTTCAGAACTTCAAATGTTCTAATATCGACCCCTATTCAGCGAAAGCTGAAAATATCGAAGCTACAGAAAACCAAATTTTTTCCTAGGGAAAGAATTCAGTTATCCATTTCTGTTGCTTCGGTATTTTCAGCGCTGTGGTGGAAAGTTATGGGCCAGGTTCGGGTAAGTGTGCGATTGAGTGCGGGTTAGGTTAGTTAGGGGTTAGGGTTAGGGTGCTGGTTAGGTATGTGTGTGATTGTGTGGACATGAGGGTTAGGGTGGGTTAGGTGAGTTAGGGTTAGGGCGCGGGTTAGGTATGTGTGTGATTGTGTGGACGTGAGGGTTAGGGCAGGTTAGGTGAGTTAGGGTTAGGGCGCGGGTCAGGTAAGTGTGCGATTGTGTGGACATGAGGGTTGGGCGGGGTAGGTCAGTTACGGTTAGGGTGCAGGTGAGGTGAGTGTGCAATAGTGATGGACCTTAGGGTTAGGGTTTGGGTTAAGGTAAGTGGATAGATAGTGGTGTATGTATAGTTTAGTGTAGGGTTAGGTGTAAGATTTTAGGTGTATGTGTGTGGATTGCTGTTTGTTTGGTGTGCTTGTGTTGTGTGTATGTGTTTTGGAACAGCAAATTTTTTTCCCTAGGAAACAATTTGCTGTTCTGTATGTTCGATGTTTTCAGCTTTCGCTGAATAGGGGTCTATATTAGAACATTCGTAGTTTTGAAACTTCGATGTTCTAATATAGACCCGATTGGTAGGGTCTATGATCTTTTGTAGGATGAAACACCGATCACTGAGCCCATCCCTGCAGTGATTCTGGCACTGGAGGTTGTTTTTATGAAAGCCTATAGTTCTCTTTTGCTTAATGAGGCTGTTCCTAAAAAAAGTATTTAGGAAATTTACCTCCACCTTGCTGGGTTTCCAGAGCTTGTCTATGGACCCTGCTTCTGTGTCTCCAACTACCATTTCTAATAAAAGTCTATGTCTTCTACAAATCTGGTCCCTCAAGATAAACTAGGCAAGTGGCTATAATTTCATGGGAAAAAGCTGGGGCAGTCCATTATAGTTGATTTTAAAATATTTAACTATCAGTGTTTTACAATGAAGTTTGTGTTAAGATGCATGTATAGTTTAGAAAAGTTTGCTGCATCATTGCCTGTTGAGCATAAGGTTTACGCCAAAGATATTATTTTCAATGATTCTTAAGTGACAAAATATGTGTTAAAATGTATCCTAGAAGGAGCTGACACTATTTCTAGAAATGTAGCTTTGTCAGTGGTAATGATGAGGTATGCTTAGTTGCACAGTGAAATGTTTTCTGATTACTTAGAAAATGATATTTTAAATGCTCCCGCTGAGTTTGACTGAGTGTTTGGTACTGCAGCTAATCAGATCCTTAAACACTGAGATGACTGATGTAAGCTGATGCATGGTGTATCAAAAATGTTTCATATTCCCAAGTTATCCTCCTTTAAACAGGATAAAGGTTTGGAGATATCTTAAATCAGAAGTTGAAGCCTAACAAGAACCTGTGTAAAAAAAGGAAACCACAGGATACCCAAAAAAGGATACCCCTCCCAACTTATGACTTTGTCGAGATGGGGCATCCATTTTTTTCAAGTCTCTCATTGGGTGCTTCACTTCTCAAATTGTCTCTCAACAAGGCATCATGACCATCAGTGATTTCTGGCAAATGGGTCCTAAACATTGTGGGTAAGGGAAAGACCATCCTCCTGCATTCCAGGAAGTTCCTCCTCATCCACCAGATCAGTCTTTGTTATTTCTTCCTTTTCTCTAGCATAAGCTTGACTTGGGGGTCATAGGGTTTTATTCCTGAATTTTCCCAAAAGATAAATGCATGGAGACCAGTATTAGACCTGTCTTTTCTGAATGCCATCATCCAGCTTCCCAAGTTTGAGGTGTGCACCTTGCATACAATGCCTCCTCTTCTTCCAGACCATTGCTACATGGTGACCATGGACTTAAAGGATGCCTGTCATCATATCCCCATTTCTCATAATTTCCAGAGGTATTTGAGATTTGTTGTCTCTGGGTAGCACTTTCGGTTTTCTGTATTGTCCTTTGGGCTATCCACTGCTTCTTGAGGTTTTACAAAATGTCTTGCCCCAGTAGTGGTCCATTGTTGGAATATGGGCATCCACATTTTTCCTTACTTTGATGACTTACTGATCTACTTAGAGTCTGCTCCAGAGTGTGTAGAATCATTAGAGAAGGTTTCAGCCTCACAGTATCTTCTAGGATTCAAATTGAACCTCCTAAAATCGTGCCTGACCCCCTCACAAAAACTCTTCTTTCTAGAGTTTTGTATCAACTCCAATGTAAGAATGGCTTTTTTGTCTGAAGATAAAATTCTTTCTTATCAAATGGTGTTTCTGGAATTCTCCAAGAGGAACATCATCCCAGCTTGAGAATTCTCAAAAATTCTTGAACTGATGGCATTGAGTCTCATGATACCAATGGCTTTTCTTCACATGAGAAAATTTCAGTGGTATGTCTAAAAAATGCTGGACTCAGCCCTTTATTCCCTGGAAATCCAATTGCCCCTGCTTCCTTTTATCAGACAAGAGTTACAGTGGTGGAGAGAAGAGTTGACTGTCAATCCAGGACTTCCATTCCCCCCCTCCAATTCTGGTACAGTATTTCCTGACACTTTCACCTGACATCATGTGGGGAGTGTGCCAGTGGGGAAGCAAGTACAAGCCACTTGAAATACAAAGAATGCTTGGGAGCAGATCATTATTGAGGAGATGTTGGTGGTGATTCATGCCTTGAAGGTTTTTCTTCACCCTTGGACACCGT
The DNA here is from genome assembly GCF_019279795.1 of Protopterus annectens. Lineage (NCBI taxonomy): Eukaryota > Metazoa > Chordata > Ceratodontiformes > Protopteridae > Protopterus > Protopterus annectens. Next base: position 744,585,034 of record NC_056733.1, on the reverse strand, counting down.
GTCCTCTTCAGTTGACAACACCACAGTGTTGTGGTATCTCAACAAATGGGGATTATGACGTCTTGCCCTCTGTGCTGGTTGGCAATGTTGGCCTGGGAGCTGGCTTCTGATTATTTTTTGAATCTCCAGGCTTCTTACATTCCATCAGAGCATAATGTTGTGGCAGACTGACTTAGCAGATCCTGGGCAGACCCGAATGAGTGGAAGCTCAAGCCAGTGGTGTTCCAGGATTTAGTCCAAATATGGGGAGTGCCTGAATTAAATCTGTTCACCTCCTTTCAAAACAGACAGCCATCCTTGTAGCCATGCCTGGAGGAAAGATGCCTTATTGTTCTCTTGGGCAGGAATGTTCCTTTATGGGTTTTCACCACTGATTCAGAAGGTACTTCTCAAAGTTCAGAGAGATATGCCAAAGATCATTGTAGTGACACCGTATTGGTCCAGGCAATCTTGGTTCTCTGTTTTAATGGTGTTGACCAAGGGCAATTACCACAAACCTCCACACTCTTTGGATCTGCTCACACAGTCTCAGGAGCAACTGGTACATCCCAAATTAGAGAAAATTCAGTTGACAGCCTGGATGATTCAATTCTGACTCTGTTTAGGCATGTATTTCATGAAGATGTGCAGCAGGTGTTGAAGGAGGCCAGAAATCTGCTACTAGAAAAATCTTATGATTATAAGTGGATGAGATTTTCTAAATAGTAATAGCGGGTCTGTTGAGGTTAATATCTGCCTGGTCTAGAAATATTTCTGTGATCAACTTTAGAATGGCTTATTGTATGCATCCACCAAGGTGCATTTTGTGGCCAGCTCTGCTTGTCTGGCTATGGACCCCCTTTCTTCTTCTCTTTTGGTAAACCAGTTTATGAAAGAAGTGCTGCATATGAGACCCTCTCACAAACAAATTCCTCCTTTGTGGGATCTAAGGTAGAAAAACTGACTTTGGCACCTTTTGAATCAGCAACTCATGCTGATCTAAGTTCTTAACATAGAAAACTATTTTGTTTATTTCTCTAACATCTGTGAGGAGAGTTTCTGTGCCACAGACTCTCATGATGGGACACTCTTACATTGTTTTCCACAAGGATAGTGTTGTGTTGCACTTTCATCCTTCTTTCATGCTGACAGCGATTTCAGAATTCACTCTCAATCAGTCTATCAATCTGCCTGTGTTCTTTCCAGAACCTAAGAATTGGGGAGAGAGGATTCTTCATACCTTGGATGTGTATTGGCAGCTCAGGTACTGCCCTGACAGAACAAAGCCCCTTAGAAAGACCAAAAGGCTTTTTATTTCCTTTTAGGGACAAAGAAAGGTCAACCTGTCTCTAAGCAAACCACTGTGTGTTGGTTTTCCCCTGGTATTGTTTTTTTTTACACCCACCATGGTGAGGCAAATTCAAGCAAGCTAAAGGCACATTCCACTAAGGCATTTTCCTCTTCAGTAGCATTTTGCAAAGGGTGGACTCTAGAAGTGTTCTATAGCCATCAAGTTGGTTTTCTGTCCATACTTTTTATGAAGCACTACAAACTGGATGCCATTTCTAGATCTAGAGCAGACTTCACTAGGAGCATTCTCCAAGGGCTCCTAGACCTTATCTTTCCTCCCACCAGACTGGGAAAGTTTTTGGAATCTACCCACAAGCAAATATAACAGTGTAGTTGTTGAACATAGCACAATTGCGTAAGTTCCACTTACCTGTAACAGTAAATGTCCATAGAACAAACTGCCTTACTGGTGACACACTCTCACTATTCCAGCAGACCAAACCAAAAATATGCAGGGAAGACAAAGTGCATGGATCAAACCAATGTAATGTTGAGTCCAAAAAATATCCAGCACAAGGGAAAGATGAAAAAATATATTAGAGATTTATTGTGGCAAATCCCATAAATACAATCAAAGCAAACCAGTTTCAGCTATACAATTATAGCCTTCTTCAGTGCATCAAAAAACATTCATTAGGGCAAACCCTTACAGCTGATTTTATATATATATATATATATATATATATATATATATATATATATATATATATATATATATATATATATATATATATATATATATATATATATATATATATGTGTGTGTGTGTGTGTGTGTGTGTCAAAAACCTGATCACTTGATTGAAATAATCCATCAATTGGTTCAGACCAGAACCAACTTAACTCATTCAAGCTTGGTTTAAATAAAGCACCTAACCTAATAATCCAAGCAGATTCTTTTTGGTTTAGTAAATTATGCCATCCAGCTTTGCATAGCCTATTCATATGTATTTTGTCTATTATGGTAAAGGTGAATTTAGCAGTTTTATGTGTTAGAGTGTGTTTGTAGATGGCATTAGAAACCCTTTTATTTCTTATTTCACTTAAATGTTTACTGATTCTATATCTGAAGGGTCTGGATGTTTGTCAAACATAAAATGAAGAACAAAAACAAGTGGCCAAATAAACAATCCAATCACTGCTGCAATTTCCAAAACATCTTATTTCATACATTTTGGATATGTTACAGCTAGTAAATTCCTTGGTTTGGGATACGTGTGTGCAAGCACTGCAATGACCACAAGAAACACATCCTGATAGTATATATCCAAATAGGGTTCTCTGTTGGCTAATAGGTGGGCTGTAATGTTTGTAATGGGTTAGATATGAATTGATAGTTCTACCTCTATGATAAGAAAATAGACATCTGGGGTTGTGCAGTTCACTCAATTTGTCCTGGGCTAACAAAATATCCCAATGATTATTTATGATGTTTTTAAATCTATTGGTATTGGTCCCAAAAGTAGTAACTAGCCTGATTGGTTGTGGAGTATGATGTTCAGCCTGAATAGTTCTATCTTTGTATTGTAACAGCTGGCACCTGTCTATTTGATCAACCTGATGTAATGTTCAAATGATAGGATCCTGATGATATCCTTTAGTAAGTAACCTGTTAGTTAAATCGTCTTGGCAGGCTTTAAGAGTTTGTTCGGAGGAACAAATACGTTTGATACGTAGATATTGAGACTTAGGAATATTATTGATGATGTGGTGAGGATGGTAGCTGGAGGCATGTAACAAGGTGTTATATTCTGGAAATTTTCTATATACTTGTGATTCCAGTGTATGATCCTCCTGTCTGGTTATGATGACATCCAAAAATGTTATTTGTTGATATTCAATATGCAATGTAAACTAAATACCCCACTTATTCTCATTAAGGTATTGTATGAATTCATGCACATATTGCTGATCCCTCCGCCACACCATCCAACAGTCGTCCAGATATCGTCTCCAAATATCAAGCTGGTCCAAAAATATATTATGACTGTCATCATATATTAACTGTTCCTCCAAAACCCCATAAACAGGTCCGCATAAATGGGAGTAAAAGATGATCCCATGGCCGTACCACGAACCTGCCAGTATGATTTCCCATGAAAGTAAAAAACATTTTTGACAACACGTGTTAGGTTAAACATATAAGGAGTGTGTTGAACCCAGGAGTGTATAGTTGTGATTTGTCAAGCCAGAACTGAATAGCCTGTAGACCTGCCCAATGTGGTATACTAGTGTACAGGGAGGTTACATCAAGTGTACATAGATACCAAGCTGGTTCCAGTTGTGTGTCCTGAATAATGTTAAGAAACTGTGTAGTAGCCTTCAACCTAGACCTAACCATGGGTAGCAAAGGTTGCAAATATTCTGTGAGGAAGGCAGATAAAGGTTCAGTTAATGATCCCCTACCAGATACTATTGGCCATCCTGGAGGACTAGTAAGATGTTTTTGTATCTGTGGTAGTAGATATAAATCCTCCCACTATTCCCCTTTACTTGGATGTATATAGTTTTTAGTTGGTGGTTGCTGCTGTTTTTTGTTTAGTAGCTTTTCTTGTGTGTGAGTATGTGTGTGTGTGTGTGTGTGTGTGTGTGTGTGTGTGTGTGTGTGTGTGTGTGTGTGTGTGTGTCTTTGAGTTTGAACAGTAGATGTCCGCAAAGCTTGTTTTTTTCCATCTGCTCTTCCTTTTGAGCCCTAGATTAAAAATTGAGGGCTGCTGTCTGTGGCTGTGAAAGACTGTACTACTTTGGCAGCTGACTGGTCCTTCCCACTCACAGACATACAGAGAGAGGAGTCTGAAGCTCTGAGAAACTACTAGAGAGAGGGCATTAGGGCACTACTCCCCATATGCCAGTAAGGCAGTGTGTTCTACGAATACCTGCTGTTACAGGTGAATGGAACTTACACAACTGTACTTTCTCAGCATGACAAGTCATTTCAAGGCACGGTCAGGGCCCATTCTTTCAGGCCTTTGGCTTCATCTGTGGCTTTTTGGAAAGGGGTAGACTCCAGAAGTACTCTAGAGGCAGCAATGTGATCTTTGCATACCTTTTTAAAACATTACAAATTCAATGTCTTTTCCAGGTCTAGAGCAGGTTTTGCTAAGACTGTTCTCCGGGACTCATGGACTGTGAATCTTCTCCCCCCTAACTTTCTTTCTAAGCTCTGGTAATCTATAAATATAGCTTGGTCTTTAACACTGATCTAATGATGAACATAGTACAGTTGTGTAAGTAAACTTACCAGAACAGTAAATGTTCAAATAGTTCATTGTCACACTAGAGACACCCTCCTTCCATCCCCCTTTTTTGTGTTATTCTTTTTTCTAGGGTATGGATATTTTTATTTCCCTTTCTCCAATCATGTACCTAATAGTCAGAACTCTAGTCTCTCTTACTCTGAGGAAAGAAAGCTCTGAAGGTTTGGCCTCCAAACCTCTGACTTTATATGGCTGTCCTTGAGTCTATCATTGGTTAAGGTGCATGGAAGATGCCCTGAAGCTTTGTAAGCTGACCGATTGTCATATCCTTGGCAGATTATAACCCATACACCTTAGTTTTCTGCTACAATGATCAATACGAACATCTACTGCTATGGTAATTTGCTTATACAACTACAGTTTTCCCTTGTGCCCTGGCCAAACTTCCCCTAGTCAGTATGAATGCCAACTCTGGTCTCCTCTGAAAAGAGGACACTCACCTAGTGGAGCCTAACAAAGTCAACAAAGAAAAAGTAAATACATAAATAAATAAATAAATATGGACACCTTACAGTAGTAATGCATGTAATGCAGAATGTAATGTGAATCACCTGTTAATGTATTGGTTAGAAATAAGGCTTTTAACTTAAAATAGCAGAGACATTAGCATTTTCAGGAACAAGAGTGGACATTCTTGGGGACCATTAATTTCATTATTTGGAATTCACTGACTTTTTTTCTTTGTGATTTCCCTGATAAAGTAGTTCAAGACCCACCAGTCTGGTAAACAGGTTCTGTTCTCCAGTGGCCACAACTTGCATTTAGTCAGCCTTGGACTAAAACATGGTATGTCATATTGTTAGCAGTGCCTGTATTCAGATATCTCGACTGTCTCTGTTTTGGAGAAGCATTCCTATTTCAGGCCTAATTTACCCCTGCACAGGATGTCCCTGTTTACGGAGGTATGTCCCTATTTTCAGGCTTGATTTACCTCTTTGCACAATTTTCTGAATCTCCCTCATTACATTTGAAAACCACACTGCATGACCAATGTAGTTGTGACAACATTAATTAAAACAAGAGGAGACACACCTTACATTTCCCTTTTCAGAATCAAAAATAAATTAGCTTGTATAGTAGAATTTTGCAATACAGTTCATTAAACTCTACAGATTTTACACTGTTTCTTTGATAATATTGTATTTTCCATCATTTTTGTCACTCTTAATTTTTAAATGTGTTTTTGAGTACTATCCCACATTCCTTCTGGAAGCAGGAAATGTGCTATTTGGAATTCAAATTTTGTGCTAATTAGATGTCCAGATTTTTAGATGGATGTCCCTACTTTTTCAAGGGCCTTTGCTCCTATTTTCAGTGTCCGCAGGTTAAGAGGTATTCCTGTATTTCATTGAAACTGCCATGTATCAGCACAGCAAAGCTATCTGGGAATATTTAAAGCAGAAAAGAAGTCTTAATCCACTAAAGTACCAAGATTTATCCCCAAAATCAAAGGATGGTCTGAATTTCAAGAACAGAAGTAAACATAAGTAAAAAGGCCAAAAAGTAATCTATGTCACCGTTGCTACACCTACCCCCCCCCCCCCCCATAACAATCATGCTATATCCACAGTTGGCCTATCCATCCTCCTAAAGGAGATTAGAAGGCTTTTCTAAATACTTGTAACAGCCATCCCTCTGGTGGCGGACAAGCACCTTGCATTCTCTGGCAATGACAGGCTGATGTATGTACATGCTTCCATATACTAATAATGCATGACACTGTTTAGATAGGTTTGCAACCAAGGTCTCTATGTACTGCAGCAAAATCCTGGGTCTATAATCAGGAGGTGCTACTATAGTATGGCTTAAAGCAGCTTCCTCGCCCTGACATTGGCAAGCTGAAGTCTGTGGATCAATCCCATTCCAGCTCAGTCAGTTCTTCTATCATTCAGGTCAGTAACTGAACCCAGATCACTGCAACATAGTCAAGGTTCCATCTCTATGTGCCACAAAGCTAGAATGGGACCTCATCTCTTTTCCAGCATTTGATCTTTGATGTCAGATCTTGATATCCCTTCCTTCTTATATATTTTTTTTTAATCTCAGCTGCAGCCAGCAGAAAGCAGTATCATCACTCTCTAAAGGATGTTTTTTTGTCTACCACTTCAAAGCCCCATCCAGGAGATCTCCATTAGGGTTGGTCTTTTTCTCCTCACCCTTTTTCACAGCAGAGTTAACAAAAAGTGCATACTGACAGATGCTTCTCCTGTTTCTCTATGTCTGAGGATTTCCTGTACAATCTGTAGAGATGTATTGTTGAGGTTCTAGATATGAATGATGAGGTGGGAGTCTGCATCTATAGCACCAAACCCCGAGGAAAGTTCTTTTACACACATCCTCTGTGCCATGGTTGAGGAAACCAATAACTCCGGCAACAAGTACTTTCCTTACTGTACAGAGTAAGCAAAGCCTGCCGTGGTCCATAAAGAAACCCCTTTGGTAGTCCACCCCTTCATTAATACTTTCCAGGATCTACGCAAGGTTAGCTCGTAGCATATATACACCTCTGCAGCTGCACCTAAAAAGCAGAACTTGCATATAGATTTTTGAATAATTCCCATTGTTAATGTCAGTCTGAAAAACCGACCTCATGGGATCCATGAGTTGCACATTGGAAAGATCCACGTGCTCATATAATAATAGTCCCCATAAAAGGAGTCTGGGACTGTAGATTACATTACTTTGCTTGTGGGTAGTCACTGATTACTCCATTGCTCCATGGTTGCTGCATTGCCTAAGGCAAATATCCTTTTATTATTATTCTGTTCTTGACAAGATCTTAGAAACTTTTGAATGCCTCCTTGAGACTGACCGTACTTCATAACCCAGACATAGGTTGCTACATAATGTAATACCAGTTTCTTCGTTCATATGTAGTTGGAACTCTGCAGGTTTTGCAAGCAAGGTAAGAAGTGCTGACAGCCATTCTTTATGAGCCCAGATTTCTACTCACCACCTTTTTGTTGAGGGCTTACAACCGGCCTTGACTGACCCTCTTGTTTTCATTAAATGAAAAACAAGCTCAAGTGTACCTTCACAGCTGAGATACTGTTAAAACCAAAATTTTATGAAAAATAAAAAATGTGTAGATAAAAATCAATAACTGGGGCGAGAGCTAGCAAAACACGATAAAAGCTTTTGGCATATAGCCTTCATCAGATCGTGAATTCTTGTAGCCCTCTCTTCTTATTTAAACGAACATCAACCAATCAAATCATATAATTACAGGGCACAACTTCTGATTGACCCAATAGAACAAAATCATTAGTTACCCTATCAGCGTAACACTTTCTGAAGCTCAACCGATAGGCAGCAAGCCTTCAAAAACCCATTTACATATCTAAGCCAGACCTATATTGGCATACCTTCTGACTGACCTAATGGGATGAAGTCATTGTTTACCCTATCAGGGCAGCATTTTCTGAGGTTCAACCAATAGGCAACAAGACCTCTAAAACTCATTTCCATATCTAAGCTAGACCTATGCTGGCTGCACCTTCTGATTGAGCCAATGAAATAAAATCACTATTTGCCCTATAAGGGCAGCACTTTCTGGGACTCAACCAATGAGCAGCAAACCATCTGAGACTAATTTACATATCTAAGCCAGATCTATATTGGCTTTTTTTCACTTGTAGTACAGTGTCCAGCTAAAATATGAGAAATGTCCTATATGAACACACACACATATAGATATATATATATATATATATATATATGTATATATATATTGATTACAACTGCAACTACACAAAAAACATAAATAAAATTTATGCAAAAAGGCAATACTCTGAATGCCCAAGCAACACTTGGTAAGTGCATGCAATGACTTCTTAGTATTCACAGAAAACAAAAAAATATATAAATATATATATATATATATATATATATATATATATATATATATATATATGTGTGTGTGTATGTGTGTGTGTGTGTGTGTGTGTGTATCTCTGTGAAGGATGAACATTAAATTAAGTATGACTATACATAGAATTTCACTTGTAGTATCCAGCTAAAATATATGGCATGTCCCTGAAGGGAGTACATAATTAATTTTCAGCTTCACCTACATATAACATATAAATGGGAGTTAAGCAAAAAAGGCAATGCTTTGATTGCCCAAACAGCACTTTTTAGTGCAGACACTAACTTCTTAATGTGTGCAGGAGATATCTCTATTGGAAATGTAAGTTGGATTTAGCTACTCATAAGACATATATAAATTCCACTAGAATATAATATTCTGTTCGCCCAATTAGCACTTATTAAGTACAAACAGTGACTCTTAAAAAATAATAAAAGTATATGATTTTGTTGTGTGATTCACTAGCACTGCATAGAACTTCCATAGCAGCAGACAAATATAACTCTAAGGTTTGTGTTCATGTTTGATCTACATCAGATTTGTTAATTAAATTTCCCAGAAAGCCAAGGCTCTGGGAAGGACCATCATTCTAAAAGCCCCTTACTGGCCTCGTCAAATTTGGTTCCCCTTCCTCCAGCCCCATCTATTGGAAGAACCTAGGATTCTGGACCCAGTACCAGATCTTCTGACTCATTCGTCAGGGGCTCTACACCCTTCTCTTCAGTCACTCAAACTGACAGCTTGGCTGCTCCAATTCCAAACATAGCCAGGATTCACAGTCTATCAGCGGCGGCTCGATATATTTAACATCCTCTCATAAATCATCTACCAGGAAGTTATACAGGGGCGGCCCGTGCTATTGGACTGCCAGACTGCAGCCCCCTCAAATCAAAAAGAAAATAAAAAATAGAAAAAAAAATGTTTTTAAATTTCACACATGCGCAGTAGTCCCGACTACTGCTCGTTTATACACATGCTCCTGGCAGTCCCCATAGGGGGACACAAGGAGATGTCTGTGCACATTTCCACTGGGAGAGTATGTCAGGGTCGGACTGCAACAGCAGCAGTCAGGATTTAGGAACAGTCTCGCCGATCTCAGGAAGGAGTATTTGAATGCAGGGATCTCACGGGTCTTGGGAGTATTGCACAGGCAGGACGTTAGCTGGATGGATATTATGGAGAACAGACAGGACAGGTAAGTGTATGGCACTTGATGGAATATATGGTGTGTGCTTGCATTTACAATCTGAAGTGTGTGGTGCTTGCTGCTTACATACTCATATATGTGTGTGTAAATGCCCCAGGTGCTCATGGTGGTGTGGTAGGGAATACCTCAGGCTTGAACCCTGTACCCTTTATGCAGGTGTTAAAGACTTGAGTTCCCTACCCACCACCATGTGTAAAAAAATTGCAGATTTTTGCCTCATATTTGATCTGATCTGTTCCTCATAATATCTGTGGCTTGTAAATGTTTTAATGTTTGATATTTGATGGTGTAGTAGTAGCATTGTTGCCTCACAGCTGCAGGTTCTCAGGTTTGATTCTTGGCTGGGGTTCCTTCTTTGTGGGGTCTGTATCTTCTCCCTGTGTTTGTGTGGGTTTGCTTTTGTGTCCTCCCATGTTACAAAGACATGTCTGCATTATTTCTTCCTGGGCCTCTGCTGAAAATTGTTTTTTTGTTCCAAGTCAGACTGTCCTGATTAACAAATGTTAAATAAAATTGACAGGCATTTGAATTTCAGACTTCAGGTTTCTGAATGTTTAATTCCTTACATATTTGATGGTGCAGTGGTAGTATTGTTGCCTCACAGCTATAGGTTTTCTGGTTTGATTCTTGGTTGGGGTGGCTTCTGTGTGGAGTCTGCATCTTCTCCCTGTGTTTGTGTGGATTTGCTCTGGTGCCCTGCCATTTTACAAAGACATGTCTGCAGTTTTAATCCCTGCGTCTCTGCTGAAAATTGGTTTTGTTCTGTCCGCAGTAAAATAGACAGGCATTTGAATTTCAGACTTCAGGTTTCTGAATGTTTAATTCCTTGCATATTTAATGGTGCAGTGGTAGTATTGTTGCCTCACAGCTATAGGTTTTCTGGTTTGATTATTGGTTGGGGTGGCTTCTGTGTAGAGTCTGCATCTCCTCCCTGTGTTTGTGTGGATTTGCTCTTGTGCCCTGCCATTTTACAAAGACGTGTCTGCAGTATTAATCCCTGCGTCTCTGCTGAAAATTGGTTTTGTTCTGTCCGCAGTAAAATTGACAGGCATTTGAATTTCAGACTTCAGGTTTCTGAATGTTTAACTCCTTGCCTAATTGATGGTGCAGTTGTAGTATTGTTGCCTCACAGCTGTAGGTTTTCTGGTTTGATTCTTGGTTGGGGTGGCTTCTGTGTGGAGTCTGCATCTCCTCTCTGTGTTTGTGTGGATTTGCTTTGGTGCCCTGCCATTTTACAAAGACGTGTCTGCAGTATTAATCCCTGCGTCTCTGCTGAAAATTGTTTTTGTTCTGTCCGCAGTAAAATTGACCGGCATTTGAATTTCAAACTTCATGTTCTTCAGAATACATAGTAGCACAACCTTTTTTTCTAGCAATTTTCTAAGTTTATAAGATGAATATTTTAAATTTGTCCCTATTTTTGGGACTGTATTCCCCCATTATTGGCTTCATCCAGGTTTTTGTGCTAAGGTTGACAGCTATGGCAAGAACTGAATTCACTGAATATGTTTGAGGGCTGTATTCCCTCATTACTGGGTTTGTCCAGGTGTTTTGTACTAAGAGGTTGACAGCTAACTGAATTCACTAAATGATAGCCATTTAAGTTTCAGTCTTCCTCTCTTTTACAAAAGCAGCTGATGTGGCGTAGTGGTATGTTACTCTGACTGTTTTTTGCTCAGGGACCTTGGCAGTAAAATATATGGTGGCAACACAACATTTTATTCTAGCAACTTTCCAAGATTATACAAGCAATGTTTAATGTGTCCCTGGTTTTTGGGCTTTTGACCCCCCCCCAATACATTTTGGCTTTTTCCAGTTTTCTTGAGCTGCGAAGTTGAGATGCAGTTGAGTATTGAGTAGATTTTACAAGGAGCTGAGAGCTGCAGGGGAATAGAAGTTTAGTGCTTTGCCTAGTTAATACTATAGCACAACAGGTTGTGTACTTGCTTTTGATGCAGAAGGCTGTGGGTTCTACTCCCACAAGGGGTGGATGCTGCCGTACTGAGAATGTTCTCCTTGGTGAAGATACTAACTATGAGTTCGTTATCAGTTTGCCATCCATTTCCTCTTGCAATATTGTTACTAGATTATCATTTTTTTAATGTAATATAGGCAATTTATTCCTGAGGGGCAACAGACACTTTATTTTTTGATGAAACCATGAAATATAAAGGTGATTGCTAGCAGCAACCGCTTCATTAGTTACAGATTTCTTTAATGTGGAATTATTTAGATGACTTACTTCAGAGATTGTGCATATTTACTGATAATGGACTGTAGAATTGTGCATATTTACTGATAAAGGTGGACTGTAGAATTGTGCATATTTACTGATAATGGTGGACTGTAGAATTGTGCATATTTACTAATAATGGTGGACTGTGGAATTGTGCATATTTACTAATAATGGTGGACTGTAGAATTGTGTATATTTACTAATAATGGTGGACTGTGGAAGTCTGAGTAGACTTTTTTATGATAAATGTTCTCAACTGGGCAGTTTTGCCATTATGGGTGCATATGGTTTGTTTCATTGCTTACTGGAAAAATGTTCAAAACAAATTTAAAACACCCTCTAACAAGTGTACTGTATTGTACAAGGAATATATTTTTAGTACAATGAGGAAGGTGTATCAAAGAGCACATGTATGTTTCATATGCAAGGGGCCTATGATTCGAAAACAGCCCAAAATTAATCTTTATCTGCCACTGGCAAAATGTATTTTCTTTGAATGTGGGTTTCAATGCTGTTTCAATGAATGTGAGTTTCAAGGGCAGAGAAGTTTTAATGCTAAGTTTTCATTGTGAGACTGCATTGCTTTGTTTAACAGATGACTTAATGTTTGTGCTGCAAAATACAAAATAAAACTTTCAAATGAAGTCCAACTCATCATAGAAGTAAAGCAGTATGCACATTAGTGTTTATGGTAAATGGAGTGAAATAGCCAAGTAATGGTTCATTGGAATGGCTGCAGAGGCTCCATTCAACCATTATTTTGTCAGGGGGGAAGGGCAGCAAACTCAGACAGGCCCAGCTGAACTATACCTCCCAACTGTCCAGATTTTCAAAGAATGAATAGATTTTGCTTCTTATTTTTGGTTTGTTGTTCATAAAATTTGTAGTTTTAATTCCTAAATGATTTGCCAGAAGTCACTAAATAATAAGTTTCAGACTTCATAACCTTCAGAAAAATGCATGTTAAAGTAAGAGCTGTTCTATCAACTGTCTCAATTTATACAAGAGCAATTTTAGTACTGTTTATATGTGCCCCAATATATTTGGCCTTGTTCAGATTTACTGCATTAACAGGTTGAGAGGTACATGCAAATAAATTGCTTTATAGAATTAGGCATAGCCAACCTCTCAACTGTCCCCAATTTTTGGCTCAAAATGTTGCTCTTCCCCTAATAATCCCTCCATAAAATAGCAATTTTGGAAGAAAACATGGAGGGTTTACAATTAAGAAATAACTGTAATAATCAAAGTTATAGATTACTTGAAATGCATGTAGATTCTTTTATTTTGTCAGCTGCTCAAGGTAGCAGTACTAATATTAAAGTGTCCCTTCTTTGACAGGTAGCAGCTGTATTGTGTGTCTATTTTATATTTTTGCATCACATTTTTGGTCCATTTTTCATAAAATTGTGTTTTTGGCAAATTAGTGACAAATCACTAAAGACTGAAGTTAGAAAATGACAGACATTTGAGTTTCAGATTTTATACCCTTCAGAAAATTCATACTAATGCAAGACCTATTCTATTATCTTTCTAAGTTTATTAGAGCAATATTTAAAAATGTCCTTATTGTTGGGCCTTTGTCCCACTTCTGTGTATGGCTTTGTCCAGATTTCTTGCTCTTGAGGTTGAGAGGTATGACAAATGTGTCAGGGCCATCACAGTCAGCCAGAGAGATTTCAAATTGTGACATGCTTGTTGCACCCCACTCCCCCATGTAGTGACTCTGGATGTGTCCAAGCAAGGCAATGAGTAGTTGTATCTACCTTGGATGGGGAGGACACACTGCATAAGTACTACAGTGGCTTTTCATCTGTCCTTGATTTTGCATAATGGTCTGGTTTCTGTCATATTTTTGTACTGTTGATTTATGCTTATTACTCAGATTTATGCTTATTACTCAAAGTGCATGTTGCTCTGTGTTTAAGTAGCAATGCTTTAATGACCATAAGGTAAGCTTGTCTGACATCGTAAGATGCAAGTAAGCTTTAATAAGCATACTGTTAAAGAATTGCCAACATTGAAAGCCTTTCTGTTGTTGCCATGCAGAGAATACTTGACTAGATAATGTATAAGCCTTGGGTATTAAAGGACAGGATTCCATTATTTTAAAAAGCTCATTACACTTGTTGGAGACTTCCAGTCATCTCTACAGACTTTACCCGTAAACTAAACAGAATGCCAATCATGTATGGTCCATAACCTGTACAGTAATCCTTTAAGCAATGTACCTTGAGCTTGTTTCTTGTTTGCTTTTCATTTTTTACTTTTATCATGTTTTCCCATGAAACAAGTTGTCAGGCAGCAGGTCTTTTTTGGATAAGAAACATTTTTACAAGTGGGGGCATCACATAGATTTCTACTTTCAGCATGTTACTTGGTACTTTAATAAAGCTGCATATATTATAATTAGAACTGCAGTGCAAGGAGAAGTGGTTTGAGTTGAGTGCTTCTGGTTTTTCTTATACTTGATTTTGACTGGCATTCCAGTAATGTATTTAAAAAGTAATTTAATTTTTCATGCCTCACAACCTTTTGTTTCCATCTAGATATTAAGTAAGCTGTCATGCAGCCAATGCATTGAAATATTTTTATTCTTCTACACTTATTTTTGTCTTGATTGGACTTTCATAATGATGGTTTGCCACCCAGGGCAGCGTATTTAATTAAAGTTAGTTTTTTGTGGTTTTGTGCATAGCTCCTCCCCTTTATGGTTGACCACACCCCTTCCCATTGACCCCACCCATTCAGCTGTCTCCTGCAGCCCCCCTGTGATTTGAAGTCACCAGCCGCCACTGAAGTTATATCTTAGTAATTGGAAGAGGTTTTAGATATGGGCACTTCAGAACAATATTGATCCGTACCTGGCTTCAATTTCATCCATTCTGGAGTTTTTGACTAAACTTTTCATTGAAGGGGCAGCTGCAGCAATCATTAGAGTTCAATTGGAAGCAATTTATAACTTTCATTTAGGTGACCAGGGGCCTAATATTATATCACATAGACTCTCCAAAGCCTTTCTCAAGGGTACTGTCCAACTGAGACCACTCATCAAAGCTCCAGTTATGCCATGGAACCTAAATTTTGTTCTTTCCCATATAATCCTGCCACCCTTTGAACCAGCCACAGCTTGTGACTTGAAATACCTATCATGGAAAACCATATTTTTAATAGCTATTACTTCTGCTTGGAGGGTTTCAGAGTTACAGGCCTTATCCATTAAACCCCCTTATTTGATTTTCCATAATGACAGAGTCCCACTCAGGATGAATATTTCATTCTTACCTAAAGTTTGCTCAGAGACAAATCTCAACCATTTTATTGAATTGCCCCATATTTTTCCCTAATTACACTAATGAGATGGAACATATGCTGCACAAACTTGATGTTCACAGACAACTTCGATTCTATTTAGACAGGACCAAACATGTCAGGAAAACAGATCAGCTCTTTGTTTCCTTTTCAGAGTCAAAAAAAGGCACTCCAGTGGTGAAAGCCACTTTATCAAAATGGTTATCAGATTGTATATCCTTCACTTACAGTTCAGTGAATACACCGTTACAACAGAAAATAAAGGCCCAATCTGTTAGAGCTGTATCTACTTCATTGGCTTTTACGGCTAAATTACCATTAGGTACTATTTGTGCAGTAGCTACTTAGTCAAGACCTCATACCTTCATCACTCATTACAAAGTAGATAAGGCCTCCAGGGACAGGGCTTTCTTTAGTTCCACTGTCTTGAAGAACATTCTCCGTGAGCCACCCGAGAAAGATGGTGCTTGGGACACTACCCATCAGTAAGAATGCACGGAGATAGAATAACTTCACATAAAGAACTTATGTACTCACCATAACATTCCATGTGAGTTGTTCATCTCACCTTCATTCTACGCCCCACCCGCCAACCCCATCCAGGCTTCTTGAGGAGCGAGAATTTATTTATGTCATGGTGTTACTGTTTCTTATCCAGTTTCCAATATTAGCACAACAGGTTGTGTACTTGCTTTTGATGCAGAAGGCTGTGGGTTCTACTCCCACAAGGGGTGGATGCTGCCGTGAGAATGTTCTCCTTGGTGAAGATACTAACTATGAGTTCGTTATCAGTTTGCCATCCATTTCCTCTTGCAATATTGTTACTAGATTATCATTTTTAATGTAATATAGGCAATTTATTCCTGAGGGCAACAAACACTTTATTTTTTGATAAAACCATGAAATATAAAGGTGATTGCTAGCAGCAACCGCTTCATTAGTTACAGATTTCTTTAATGTGGAATTATTTAGATGACTTACTTCAGAGATTGTGCATATTTACTGATAATGGACTGTAGAATTGTGCATATTTACTGATAAAGGTGGACTGTAGAATTGTGCATATTTACTGATAATGGTGGACTGTAGAATTGTGCATATTTACTAATAATGGTGGACTGTGGAATTGTGCATATTTACTAATAATGGTGGACTGTAGAATTGTGTATATTTACTAATAATGGTGGACTGTGGAAGTCTGAGTAGACTTTTTATGATAAATGTTCTCAACTGGGCAGTTTTGCCATTATGGGTGCATATGGTTTGTTTCATTGCTTACTGGAAAATGTTCAAAACAAATTTAAAACACCCTCTAACAAGTGTACTGTATTGTACAAGGAATATATTTTAGTACAATGAGGAAGGTGTATCAAAGAGCACATGTATGTTTCATATGCAAGGGGCCTATGATTCAAAACAGCCCAAAATTAATCTTTATCTGCCACTGGCAAAATGTATTTTCTTTGAATGTGGGTTTCAATGCTGTTTCAATGAATGTGAGTTTCAAGGGCAGAGAAGTTTTAATGCTAAGTTTTCATTGTGAGACTGCATTGCTTTGTTTAACAGATGACTTAATGTTTGTGCTGCAAAATACAAAATAAAACTTTCAAATGAAGTCCAACTCATCATAGAAGTAAAGCAGTATGCACATTAGTGTTTATGGTAAATGGAGTGAAATAGCCAAGTAATGGTTCATTGGAATGGCTGCAGAGGCTCCATTCAACCATTATTTTGTCAGGGGGGAAGGGCAGCAAACTCAGACAGGCCCAGCTGAACTATACCTCCCAACTGTCCAGATTTTCAAAGAATGAATAGATTTTTGCTTCTTATTTTTGGTTTGTTGTTCATAAAATTTGTAGTTTTAATTCCTAAATGATTTGCCAGAAGTCACTAAATAATAAGTTTCAGACTTCATAACCTTCAGAAAAATGCATGTTAAAGTAAGAGCTGTTCTATCAACTGTCTCAATTTATACAAGAGCAATTTTAGTACTGTTTATATGTGCCCCAATATATTTGGCCTTGTTCAGATTTACTGCATTAACAGGTTGAGAGGTACATGCAAATAAATTGCTTTATAGAATTAGGCATAGCCAACCTCTCAACTGTCCCCAATTTTTGGCTCAAAATGTTGCTCTTCCCCTAATAATCCCTCCATAAAATAGCAATTTTGGAAGAAAACATGGAGGATTTACAATTAAGAAATAACTGTAATAATCAAAGTTATAGATTACTTGAAATGCATGTAGATTCTTTTATTTTGTCAGCTGCTCAAGGTAGCAGTACTAATATTAAAGTGTCCCTTCTTTGACAGGTAGCAGCTGTATTGTGTGTCTATTTTATATTTTTGCATCACATTTTTGGTCCATTTTTCATAAAATTGTGTTTTTGGCAAATTAGTGACAAATCACTAAAGACTGAAGTTAGAAAATGACAGACATTTGAGTTTCAGATTTTATACCCTTCAGAAAATTCATACTAATGCAAGACCTATTCTATTATCTTTCTAAGTTTATTAGAGCAATATTTAAAAATGTCCTTATTGTTGGGCCTTTGTCCCACTTCTGTGTATGGCTTTGTCCAGATTTCTTGCTCTTGAAGTTGAGAGGTATGACAAATGTGTCAGGGCCATCACAGTCAGCCAGAGAGATTTCAAATTGTGACATGCTTGTTGCACCCCACTCCCCCATGTAGTGACTCTGGATGTGTCCAAGCAAGGCAATGAGTAGTTGTATCTACCTTGGATGGGAGGACACACTGCATAAGTACTACAGTGGCTTTTCATCTGTCCTTGATTTTGCATAATGGTCTGGTTTCTGTCATATTTTTGTACTGTTGATTTATGCTTATTACTCAGATTTATGCTTATTACTCAAAGTGCATGTTGCTCTGTGTTTAAGTAGCAATGCTTTAATGACCATAAGGTAAGCTTGTCTGACATCGTAAGATGCAAGTAAGCTTTAATAAGCATACTGTTAAAGAATTGCCAACATTGAAAGCCTTTCTGTTGTTGCCATGCAGAGAATACTTGACTAGATAATGTATAAGCCTTGGGTATTAAAGGACAGGATTCCATTATTTTAAAAGCTCATTACACTTGTTGGAGACTTCCAGTCATCTCTACAGACTTTACCCGTAAACTAAACAGAATGCCAATCATGTATGGTCCATAACCTGTACAGTAATCCTTTAAGCAATGTACCTTGAGCTTGTTTCTTGTTTGCTTTTCATTTTTTACTTTTATCATGTTTTCCCCATGAAACAAGTTGTCAGGCAGCAGGTCTTTTTTGGATAAGAAACATTTTACAAGTGGGGGCATCACATAGATTTCTACTTTCAGCATGTTACTTGGTACTTTAATAAAGCTGCATATATTATAATTAGAACTGCAGTGCAAGGAGAAGTGGTTTGAGTTGAGTGCTTCTGGTTTTTCTTATACTTGATTTTGACTGGCATTCCAGTAATGTATTTAAAAAGTAATTTAAATTTCATGCCTCACAACCTTTTGTTTCCATCTAGATATTAAGTAAGCTGTCATGCAGCCAATGCATTGAAATATTTTTATTCTTCTACACTTATTTTTGTCTTGATTGGACTTTCATAATGATGGTTTGCCACCCAGGGCAGCGTATTTAATTAAAGTTAGTTTTTTGTGGTTTTGTGCATAGCTCCTCCCCTTTATGGTTGACCACACCCCTTCCCATTGACCCCACCCATTCAGCTGTCTCCTGCAGCCCCCCTGTGATTTGAAGTCACCAGCCGCCACTGAAGTTATATCTTAGTAATTGGAAGAGGTTTTAGATATGGGCACTTCAGAACAATATTGATCCGTACCTGGCTTCAATTTCATCCATTCTGGAGTTTTGACTAAACTTTTCATTGAAGGGCAGCTGCAGCAATCATTAGAGTTCAATTGGAAGCAATTTATAACTTTCATTTAGGTGACCAGGGCCTAATATTATATCACATAGACTCTCCAAAGCCTTTCTCAAGGGTACTGTCCAACTGAGACCACTCATCAAAGCTCCAGTTATGCCATGGAACCTAAATTTTGTTCTTTCCCATATAATCCTGCCACCCTTTGAACCAGCCACAGCTTGTGACTTGAAATACATATCATGGAAAACCATATTTTTAATAGCTATTACTTCTGCTTGGAGGGTTTCAGAGTTACAGGCCTTATCCATTAAACCCCCTTATTTGATTTTCCATAATGACAGAGTCCCACTCAGGGTGAATATTTCATTCTTACCTAAAGTTTGCTCAGAGACAAATCTCAACCATTCTATTGAATTGCCCCATATTTTTCCCTAATTACACTAATGAGATGGAACATATGCTGCACAAACTTGATGTTCACAGACAACTTCGATTCTATTTAGACAGGACCAAACATGTCAGGAAAACAGATCAGCTCTTTGTTTCCTTTTCAGAGTCAAAAAAAGGCACTCCAGTGGTGAAAGCCACTTTATCAAAATGGTTATCAGATTGTATATCCTTCACTTACAGTTCAGTGAATACACCGTTACAACAGAAAATAAAGGCCCAATCTGTTAGAGCTGTATCTACTTCATTGGCTTTTACGGCTAAATTACCATTAGGTACTATTTGTGCAGTAGCTACTTAGTCAAGACCTCATACCTTCATCACTCATTACAAAGTAGATAAGGCCTCCAGGGACAGGGCTTTCTTTAGTTCCACTGTCTTGAAGAACATTCTCCCGTGAGCCACCCGAGAAAGATGGTGCTTGGGACACTACCCATCAGTAAGAATGTACGGCGAGATAGAATAACTTCACATAAAGAACTTATGTACTCACCATAACATTCCATGTGAGTTGTTCATCTCACCTTCATTCTTACGTCCTACCCGCCAACCCCCATCCAGGCTTCTTGAGGAGCGAGAATTTATTTATGTCATGGTGTTACTGTTTCTTATCCAGTTTCCAATATTAGCATAATCCTAGTAGTATGTAGCCTGTTGGCAGCAAACAAGATCTGAGGGAAGCACAAGGTGAATCATGGGATAGGGAGTGGGCCTCAAGATAGTTGAAGACCTCAAACTTTTACAGCTGGCCGAGTTGGAGCTAAGGACTGGCTCCGAACCCATCAGTAAGAATGAAGGCGAGATGAACAACTCACTTGGAACGTTATGGTGAGTACATAACTTCTTTTTAACTCCCAATAAGCCAAAACAATGTTGCCAAAGGAGGGGGTGTAAGCTGCTCCCATAGCCACTCCTGCTTTTGCCTAAACAGTTGTCTTTCAAATATAATACAGTAATTTTCTAAAACTATTTCCATTAGAATGGCAAGAGTGGAAATCTTACTGTGTGTAAAATCAGTGTGTTTGCTCAGTAATTCAAAAAACTATTCCATACCCACATTGTGGGGAATTACAGAGAAAAAATCGACTACGTCAAGAGTAATGAAAATGATGTCTTTCTTATACAAATTCTGGTCAATCTTGCCCAAAAAATCCCAAGAATCCTTAATGAGGGTTGGATGTTTAACGAGCAAATGCTTAGTGTGCTTATCGATGTATTGAGCTATGTAAAACATTTTGGAAGCCCTAACATCCACTACAGGCCTGAGTGGGGGATCGACTAGGCCCTTATTTATTTTTGGAATTCCAAAAACAGTAGGAGTTTTAGGACAAGTCACTTTTAAATATTTTATTTCTGTGGCAATAATTTGGTCATTCAGTGCTAAGTCCTCTAATATTAAATCCACTTTATGGAAAGCTATGTTCATTTGGTTTACACAAGACTCTTCATATGTGTCAGAAAATAATACAGAAAACATTTTATTAACATAGTCATTTTAGTTCATGATGACAACCCCCTACTCTTATCTGGTTTCATGATCCAGATATCCCCATTATTACTTAACTGATTAAGCAAACCTGATTCTGCCTTAGTTAAGTTATAGGATGCTGGTTGAGTCTTTAGTTGGAATAACGGGCGAATTTCACCTTCACATAATTTTTCAAAAATAGATGTAAATAGTAAAGGGGGGAGGAATAAATGTGCTAGATCTAGTGCACCGCAATTGTGGAACAGTACCTCTTGCATCATCTTTAAAATGAAAAGCAAGGTTTAATTTCCTTATAAATAGTTTAAAATTAATCAACACTTCGTCAAATTTTGCCTTCCTAATGGGGACAATTGTGAACCCTTTTTCAAACAGATTAGCACATGCCTCAGTAAAATTTTCCTCGCTGTAGTTATAAACTTTAAAATCCCCTCCAGTGTTAGGAATTATTTTCAACACACCATCATCCATGGGTACAACTTCAAGTCCACGGTACTCTAAGACAGGAATAAATGCATTAAATTCCTCCCCCTCCCTCTCCCCCTCTGATTCATGTTCTGACCCCTGTAAAAAGACCCTGGTCTGTAGTCATTCTGGTAGCCCTCCCTCTGGTTCCTCAGTCTCTCGGATCTCCTCAGAGGAGGGTGTAATAAAGGGTCCACTGTATCAGAGTAAGAGGCCCCTTGGTTTATGGGTTCAGGTTCATGTTCCCTTACCCCATTGTTAGCATAATTTGTACTATTGTTGAAATTATGGGTAGAGAGGGTTGGGGGGATATGCAGTACCATTCAAATATTCTTTTTTCTTCTCTCAATAACTTTTTAACTTTTCTATTTTTTAGTTCAACCATTGCATGATCAGTTTTAGTAAATACATTAAAATATACATTTTTTTTAATCAAATAAAAGATCTCTTGTGTTTGTACTTTTTAACTTGGGGTTCACGGTGTTTTACTTATCAGTATAAATGTATTTGTTTCTTAAATTCACTTTGTCTTTAAATATACTGTGAATGTTAATGGAACATCCAATCAAGAGTTTTTTCATGTGTATATAAGGTGGCTGCTGTTCTAGTGTTTTATTCTGATGAAGTCTTTTGCATTGTCAAGACAAAAGCACTCAGTTAAATTATTTTTGTGTGGTTCCAGTTTCTGGGTTATCATTTGGTTTTCATCTCTTTGGTGGTGTTTTTCATTACTATTCTTTGCTTTTTGAAATCACTGTTGTCAAGTTTCATTATTTTATTGTTCTATCTAAAATTGGTTTTGTGGGCTGCATTTATAAAATTCAATGATGCACAATATACCTCAGGGAGTGTGATAAACTTGCCAAGAAGAGGGAAGATATTGCCTTAACTTTTTCTTGGATTCATTTTATAAGCACTACTGCTCCCTCAACTGCATAGTGGGGCTCTCATTAGGAGTTATGATAACCATTTCATGTACCCCTTGTGTTTAAAATTACTTTAGTTTTCATTTGAATTGTTTCAGTGTATTCCTTTCCCTCATACTTAGAAGTGCCCATGACAGACTGTTACAACACATTTTATATTTTGGGCTTGGTAACTGCTGTTATCTTTTCCTTAACTTTGGAACTTTTAAATGTCTGAAAATATGCTCTAGGGTTCAGAAAGATTTTTTCCACATGCACAAAATGGCCAATGTGAGTTGGTCAATTAGAATGAGGGACAGAATCTCTGTTTCAGAGACATGGTTAAGCCACACAGAGAAGCACCTAGTGGCTTACTACCACTGTTCAATATATGTGTAAGTCAAACTTTGTGCCTAATTTATGGCTTTCTGTGAGTTTGATACTTCTCCCAAACCATTCATCCACACAACACTTGAAAGACAAAAGGTTATCAGCCTTTCTTATTCCTTAAGTTCATTCTGTATCATACTGGCTCTGCTATGGAAGGATTTTTCTCCTTATTGCAGTTCTGGAAGCTAGCATTTCAACAAACACAGTTATTCCTTGTTCCAAATAAGTGATGTTTAAATTGTCTCCATAGTAGCTGCCATGTTATCATTGTTTTTGCATTTTTAGATTAATATGGGGTCACCCTTGATCAGTCTATAATTTATAGAAAATAAGGATAACTGCTTTAAGCGATTCTTGTAACTTGGATATTTAACTTTTGTGATCTGTCTAGTACCATAGTTCTGCATCCTTTTGAGCCTTTGGATCTATTAACATATACTCTTAGGTTACGTCTCACTACAACCTTATACAGAGGGTAAAAATTTTCACCTCTGTTGGTAAAACAACTTAAGATATCTTTAATGGCAAAGTACCACTTTCTAATGACCAATGACAAATCTGCTTCAGATTTAAGGCACTGTCAATAAATGGCCCCAGTTCCTTGCTGCATCCTTACTAAGATCAAATATTTAAAACATAAGGGTAGTTGGGATTGTTGACCTCAAAATGTTATACTTTTGATTTTGTTTCCATTAAATTCCATATGTTTAGACTTTGGCCAAGTATTATGTGCTTCAGTACATCCCTGGAGCTTGGTGTGATCCATTAAGTTTGTTACTGTTGATCCAACTTCAGTGTCGTCAACAAATTTACTAACCTATATGCTGTTCTCTAGCAGGAAACTGAATATAAAGATGGGAAATAAGACTGGTCCAAGGACCATCCCCTTAGGTACACTTGCTGTGAATGTTTTTACCACAGATATGGCATCACCGATTTTAACCCCACAAGTTGCACTATACAGCCAGTTACCTACCCATCTGATAGTATATCCATTACTGTTAAGTTTTTGCATAATACTTATCTTAGTATCACTGAGTCAAACACCTTGGCCATGTGTAAGTATACCATATCTGCTGAAAGACAAAGCTCAGTTGTTTCACATAGGTTCTGGTAAAAACTGATCAAATTTGACAGACATGATCTTCCTTCATTGAAGCCATGCTAGTGTATATCCAAACAAGATTTCGGCACCTTTGACACCAGCTCATATAACACTCGTTCACATTTCTGAAATGAACAGTGCCCTATCAGACCTGACTCTGCTTGTGTTCTACCTACTAACTGACGCATTGTGGTAGAATAGAAAACTCCCCTAAACTCACACATGCAGAAACCCGTGTGCACAGATCCACACCCATATGCATACACACCAAAGCATTCGCAAACAATCCCACCTCACACAATTCTATTCAGTAATAGAAGAAAGAACTCACACACTGCAATATACACGCACACACACAAAAAGTTGACAGCCCCTACCTACATCCCCTTAGTACAAAAGCTCTAAAGGGCTAACACTTCATATTCAAATGAGGTTAATTTTACCTCCACCAATCAAAACACACCACCATTTTAACACATTCAAATTAGGTATATTTTACCTCAACTAATTTAAATACTTGGCTATTATGACCACTCCCCTCACAAAGCCTTTATAACCAGGGCAGAACTCTCTGTAAAACCATTAAGACTTGACTGCAAGAATTGCTCATCCATCTAAGAAGACTAAATAAAAAATGTTTTTCTAAAAAAACTGCACCAGTTGCCTTGTTCTTCTGGAGAGGAGGGGTAGATAAGCCATCCATGGTCAGCTGTGGATCAGATTTGCTTGTATCCCAATCAAAGTCTTGTTTTATTTGTCAATCGAAGTCTTGTTTTGTTTGTCCTGAAATCCAGGTCCCTGAATTACAGGTATGATATCACAAGATGCCTTCAGCTAGTGGATCTTTTGTATTCTTAGTGCAATGCCACCCCCCCCACGACAAATGCACACACACCTAAAGATACACATACATGCAGAAACACGCACACCCATTTAGCTGCGTTCATGTACCTATGGACATGCGCACACATGAATCTGCAGACACGTGCACATATCCATGACTCCACTATGTTTAACTCTATCTCAACTATGACATTTGATTGAATGGGTGAATGCCATTTTTTTCATCCTAGAAAAAAATTAAACTTCATAGAGTGACTAAATTGTCAGGCAGCTTGAGCTGAGCTGACTAAAAGGCAAGTTTAGGTGCAAAACCTTTCGGAGCTTAACTGTCTCCAAGGAGAAAGCTTCTCTGAGGCTTTTGAGGAATGACAGTTGGCTTGTGCTTTCCTTTGCAGGGCAGATAAGTTCTCTTTGTGGAAAAAAAATGGCTTGACCATGGAATAGACTACCCCTCCCATGGTTAGTTCTTCTTCCAGCCACAAAAAGAAAAAAAAATAAGCAGGCAACCTCTGCCACCACAGCAGGTAGCAATTTGAGTCAGGTGGATGACTGTGCTGTGGCCATTTATTGTACCTTAGACCACTCATCTTTTATCTTGGATCCCTCTGGTGTAGCACCCACTGCCACTATGGACTGGGGATCAAACACATCCTCTGCAGCTGATGGAGTCCCCTCAGTGGGCAAGGGAGATCCACTCTTGTTTGTCCTGGAAAAGGGAAGAAGAAGGTTTCCCTGTTGTGTCAGAATGCTTTGCCCATCCCTACTGCTGCTATTAGTAACATGGCTGGACCCATTGTTTCTGTCAAGAAGAAACAGAAAATCAAGCAGGTACCTACTTCTCCTCAAATTTATTTGGATAGGAGTAGTTTACTGGATCTTGTTCGAGTTTTAATTCAAGCTATTGATATTTCTTGTAAAGTAGTTTCTGTTAAAAGAAAGAGGGCTTCCTTTTCTTCTGAAGAGACTCAAGGTTCTGAATCTGAACAGGTACATGCAGGGACAGATACATTTTTTTTCCTCCAATTTCTGATTCAGACTCAGAGGAGAGCTCAGTTTCTGATTCTTCCTGTAGGGGATCTCTTTCTCTGAGACTATTGGTAGAATATACCAGTGTTTTCAGTGGGAGAACTCTGAGGTTTCTCAGTCCCTCAGAAAATACTGTGGGTTGCTACTGAAGGATTTTCCAGAACCTATGCCCATTCCTCCTGTTCTGTCTGCTTTAGAGTGTGTGTGTGTGTGTGTGTGTGTGTGTGTGTGTGTGTGTGTGTGTGTGTGTGTGTGTGTGTGTGTGTGTGTGTGTGTGTGTGTGTGTGTTACTGTCTGCAGTTTTCATGATTGTCAGCCAGTTACCCCTAAAAAGGCAGATGAGATGCACAAAGTTCCTCAGTCTTTTAAATTTTTATACACTAGTTAACTCCAATCCTACTCTGCCTGATAAGGATGGGAAAATTATTGATAGCTATGGGGAAAATTGTATACTTATGAAACTTTGATTTTCAGAATTTTGAAGTATAAGGCTATGTTAAAGTTTGTTCTAAGAAACCGTGAAACTATGAAGAATGTTTTATCTGCAGTTTTGTTTTGTGCAGAAAAATCTGCTTTAAATAGGTTCACAGGTGGTTACTGGGCTATTGACCCAGAGGTCTTTGTAAATCTAGCCATGTGTACCCAATATAATAGTAGAGAAACCCAATAATAAGGATCTTGAAAATTTTGCCAAACCTGTCAGCTAATAGGTTAACTGTTTTCACAGGATCAGTGTGTGGGTGATGCCATCCACAGCTAGTTCAGCACATGTCTGGGTCCTACCTTTTAGGTTACAGGTATAGCTGAAGAATGCTTTTGGTTATCCTTAGCTATGGTTGCTAATTTTTTTCAGGTTGCCCTTAGAGGATTTTACAAGTTGTCTTATTTGTTTGTTCAAGCAGAGGAGGGTGTTCTTCCAGTGCTGGGACCTCTCTTTTTTTATTCTCAGACAGCAGCTTATTCCTCTTGTTGTATCACTTATTAATGCACATGTCCACCAGGGAGGCTTGTTTTTTCTTGAGGATCTAGTTTTGATCCTATCAGGTACAGCTTTGTCAATGCATTTGTATAACTTTTGTACAGAGTATTTGTGTAACTTAGTTTCTTCTGTTGCGCTGGTCACTACTCTTTGTATACTGTGTCTGTATGACTCTTTTTCCAGGGTTATGGCCACTGGTACCATTTTGGGGACATTTGCATGGCTGCATTCTCAGAACCTCCCAAATGATGTTAAAAAGTGATTTTAAATTCTCCCTTGAATAAAGATTTAATGTTTTGCCCCTCTGCTGCAGAGGTGATCAAAACATGTGAAGAAAGGGGGCAAGATATTTCAGTCCTCCATTTCCAAAAATTCCAAGGGATTTTCTATCTCCTCATACAATTTTGGCAAAAACAGAATAAACAGTTTCAAAAACTACAGGTCAGCAGACGTTTAAGAAGAAATGGCAAGGGGGTTCCATAAAGTAGTCTCAAACCTCCCAAAACCAAGAACAGTCCAACAAGCCTGAATGACTGTTCAAGAGACCTTGTTAACCCGTCCCACCCTGGCCCCTTTTTTCTTCCAGAAAGTCTGAAGCTCCATTTTTTTCTTTGGCAATAGATAGTTTCAGACAAATGGTTTCTAAAAATCATTTGTCAAGGTTACAGATGACAGTGGCAGGAAATTCCTCCAGAATCCTTTGTTTCCACCAGTTCTTCATTACTTGCTTTCCCAAGGAGTGAGAGAGAACCAGTTCCTTTTTCCAAGGTGGGGAAGGGTTTTTATTCAAGGATGTTCCTAGTGTCAAAAAAAGTTAGTTCTTGGAGTCCAGTTCTTGATCTTTCTTTCATAAACCTGTTTGTGAAACTTGGGAGGGCGGCCTAATGGTTAAGGTGTTTGTCTTACAAACACAAGATGTGGGGTTCGAGTCTCATGAGAGATAGTTAGCTAGGCGTAAAATGGCTCGCAAGGGCAGTTAGCTTAGTACTAACCTATGAAATAGTACCCAAATTCAGAATGCTATCACTTCGCAACCTTTTATCTCTTTTTCCCCTTTTAAGTTTCCTGGCAACACTAGACTTAAAAGATACATATCATGAGATCTCTATTCATCCAAACTTCAGATATTTCTTGAGATTTTATGTGTTTGGATCAAATTGTCAGTTCTCTGCCTTATCCTTTGGACTATCCAGTGCACCGAGTGGTCACAAAATGCCTAGCTCCAATTACAGCTCTTTGCAGGCTACAAATTTAGATGACTTGTTTATCTTTGCTGAGATGGTGGATGTGCTGTTTATATCAGAACTTTTTGTTCATGGGTTCATTGCTTTATAGAAGGTTCTTAGGCTAACTGCCCTAGAGCCCTTACAAGTCTAGCCATATATATCCTGAGTTGCTCCAACTGTCGATGGTTAGGTGAGTGAAGTTCACAGAGGTAAGGGTCTATGGTAGTTAAAACCAGCTTCCTATGTCCAGGAGGTACATGGGCGCCATCCCAGGAGAGAATTTGCAGTCACTCATCCATTGATCTAGGTTGCTTTTGAAGAGGGTCATGGAGGTGCTCTGTTTCACATGAACTGGAAGCTTGTTCCAGAGAAATGGCAGTCTCTGGGAGATATTTCTATATCTCCAGCATGATCTATTCATGTTAGAGGTTAGGTTAAGATCCCTAGAGCAAGTGACCCCTGTGCAGTTTGATTTATGAATGTCTAGCATTTCCATCAGAGCTGGGTCAGAGGCTGCCCTGTAAGCCAGGCACAGGTCACCCCTTTGCAACCTGCAGGAAACAGAATACAGTGACAGGGCTTTCAGACTTTCTGTGTAATACTTGTTTTGTGTACCCTGTAATTTCTTGGTGAGAAATCTCTGTGGTCTCTCCAGTTGTTACAGGTGTCTGGTGAGGTACATGCAAAAGGGAGCATTATACTTAATTATTGGTCTGATGAGGGCCAAGTATAATGGAATGATAACTTCCTTAGATATGGATGTGATGACATTTAAAAACATGCCACATAGAAGGATTTCATTACTGCTGTGAATATGTGGTGGTCAAAGTTCAGGTTGCTATTGACCTGAGTATCCAGATCATCTACAACTGGGTCTACACTTAGGGGTTGTGGTCTGTAATGTAAGTAGCAGGGATATCAGCTTTCCCAATGGGAATAATAATGCATTTTTTGCATTTAGCTTTAATCCATGGCTTTGGCAACAATCATTTGTCTGTGTTAACCCTGTCTGACATATATTAACATTGTTGGGGGACTCGATGACTGCTCCCAATTTGCAACCATCAGCAAACTTGGTCAGCCACAGGTCGTCCAAGTTTATCTGGACTTCTGAGAAATAAATTCCAAACAGTAAGGGGCCAAGCACAGAATCCTGTGATCCGCCACTGGTGACTGGTCTTTCCTAGAGGTGAAGTCACCCACTTTGACAGTATGTGTCCTGCCAGTGAGCCAGTTAGCTTCCCATCTGGTAATGCTGAGGTTAATTACCAACTGGGAGAATTTCTTATAATATTTGAGTAAGGGATTGTGTCAAATGCCTTGGCTAGGTCAAGATAGGTGTTATGCACTGTCTTTCTGTTGTTCAGGGCCTTGGTGACTTTTTAGAAGAAGTCAGCCACATTTAACAGATATGATCTACCTTTAACGAATCTGAACTGGGTTGGGTCCTGAGTTTGAAGATTACCTATGTCCTTGTTAATAACATCTCGCCCTTTTTAATTTCTCCAGATCTTTTGGGTTTCTAATACCATGATAGGAATGGACCCCATTCCTAAGTCAAAGTACAATTAAAGTTAATGAAATTAGTATTGTTTCAATCTTTGATGTCAGCCAAAAGTGCTGACTCCTTCTGTAATTCGTATGGAGTTACGTGTATTGGTAGCATATCTAAATATGATGGTAGACTCTTTTTAATAAGACCCATTGCTCCTACTACAATTGGAACTATCTGCGTATCCTTCTTCTACATTGCTCTTGTTTCTGCTTGCAGATCCAGATATTTTATAACTTTGTGTCTCTCTATATGCAGGAGACTGTAGTCACTGGGTGTAGTGATTTCAATGATCAATGCTGCTCTTGTCTTCTTTTCTTAGACTACTATATCTGATTTTCTAGCATCTATCTTTTGAATTGTTGGTAATGGATGATTCTATGTGATGTAGACTTCATCATTTTCTACGATGCTTTGTGGCTCTTGTTTCCAGTATTTTTCAGCCACTTCAATACCATAATTTTTGCACAATCCCCAGTGCAGCAGTCTCGCCACATTATTGTGCCTTTCAGTGTAGAAGCCCTCTGCCATTAGTATGTCACAACCAGCAACGAGGTGTGCAACTATTTCCAGTTTGGTTTTACAAAACCTATATTTATCTGTTTCTCCCACATGTTCAATGGACTTTGTAAACCAGCGTGCACATAGACCACTGTCTTGGGATGCCAATATTAACCTTTCATCTCTTGGTTTGAATTCACCTTTCCTTAACCATTCCTGCATTCGTTCCTGATCAACATGAGGTTCTTCCAGAAGTTTTCTATACTTGCCACTATATTTATGATTTTTCCACATTTCTTGCCTTTTCATCTGGTCCTTCACCTTATATTCTTTCTTTTGTTTTTTGGCACATTCAGTTGCTGTCTGATTTTTATCTACTTCTTGTTTGAGTTCCTTTCCTGCTTGACGGTGATATGCTTCTGCTAGGTTAAGCATAGAAGTCATCTCTGATTTATTCTCTTCATGTTTCAAAACTTTCATTACATTTGTGTCTCCTGAGGCCAGCAGATATGTGTGAAGTCCCATGATTGCAGATCTGTACATGTGATCAATTTCAAGGAGGCCCATCCCTCCTTCGGAAAGGGAAATATATAATCTTGATATGCACTGATTTTTATAGATCATCTGGTGAGCATGAAGCTTCCTTCTTGTTTTAATATCTAATCTATCCAACACATTTTGGGGCCATTCAAGTCACTCCAAAACTGTAATTTAGGACAGGCAGAGCAAATTAGTTTATAGCTTGGATTTTGTTCCTGGACATCAGGATTAATTTAAGTATTTTAAAGTACTCCCTACTAAATTTTATACGCATTTGTTCATGTTTTATTGCTGATCCTTCATCAATTCTCAAGTATTTATACACTCCCTCTTGTTCAAGTTCTTTTATATCACATTCTTGTCCCAAACTAATGTTTTCCTGGTGCTGCAGTTTTCCTGCTTTAAAGGTTGCTTTTGCACATTTATCAAGGCCAAATGACAATCTAATGTTGTGTCTTTTGGCTTTTCCCGGTTAGGGGTCACCACAGCGGAACTCCGCTCCGCTAATGATTGGCAGTAGATTTTTACCTGCCAAGCTGACAGCCCTGATGCACAACCTTCAATGAAGGTACGCCCATTCACGCATGTCTCCACACAGAAGACACTCTAACTGAGAATCGAACAGGACAACGTCTTACTATGAGGCGACCACGCTACCGCAGCAACACCACCACAGTATCCATTACCTGAAAAAGTTTTAACAACCTGCAGCTGTGCTTTCAGTTCCTCATCTGATGAGCTATACAGTTTTAAATCATCAACAAGGAGAAGATGAGAAGTCTTTAGACTTTGTTGTTTTCTAGGAGGCACATTGTAGCCATGGCCTAAGATGTTATGTAGACAGCTTAATGGGTTAAGGGCAAGGCAGAATAGTAATGGTGACAGAGAGTCACCCTGGAATATCCCCCTTTGAATTTTTATCCCTGGGATAGTAATTTGTCCTTTGTCATGATTTAATTGCAAAGTAGTCTGCCATTTTTTCATGGTCACTGTAATGTAGTCGATCAGTGTAGGATGTAGCTTATACATTTTTAAGCACTCTTTTATCCGTGAATGTGGGATACTATCAAATTCTTTTTTGTAGTCAATCCATGCCATACATAGATTCTTCCCCTTTTTACAGTTCTCCACTATGACTTTATTTAACAACAACTTATCCTTTTTTCCATATGACTTTCTTTTATTGCCTTTTTTGTTCTACTGCCATAATTGAGTTTTCTTCTAAATGACTATAAACTCTGTCAGCATCAGTTCCCATGTATAGTTTATATGTTGTTGGTAGGCAAGTTATTGGCCTATAATTTTTGGGTTAGCTTGCAGGTTCATTCTTAAGTAAGAGCATTGGTTTACCTGTTGTTAGCCAGGTTGGTTTCTGTTCGGGATGCGCATATAAATAGTTCTTACTCATGGCTAGGTCTTCATGCAAAGATGTTAATACTTTTAACCAAAGGTTAGGCACTGCATCTGGGCCTGGGGTTTTCCAATTAGAGGCTTTTCTTAACTTTGTTTCAGTCTCTTTGGCTGTTACTTCATCCCATTTCATATCCTGTGCCTTTAAACTTCTTATTCTTTCTTTTACTTCTTTTATCCATTTAGCATCTTTGTTGTGTTCCACGGGATCTTCGTAGATACGTCTCCAAAATGCATCTATTTCTTCTTTTTTTTATGGTCTTTCAATTCCTTTTACCTTGTTTCCCAATTCTCTATAAAAATTTTTTGGGTCATCACTAAATTGCCTATTTTGTACTTTTCCTTTATATTTATCTGTGTATATTTTAAGTTTTTCTGCCTGTGCTTAAATTTTTAATTTATTATTTGCAATTGTGAAGATAGGTGAAGGCTGCCAGCCTATCCAGATAGAATTTTGTAGATAATTCTGTCATTTGTAAATATTAATATAAGCCACAGGCTTGTTCTCTTAAATGGAAGAATATGGTGTTAAATGTGGAACTGCAAAAATATAACAACATTGCACTCTGCTGTAAGAAAGCTGATAAGCCAAGCATTTTATGACTGTCTTTGATCTCAGGGCCTGGAGCCAAGATGTCTGGATGAAGGAATTATTGCTTTTGTTTTGAGACCAGAGTTAATGGTTAGAATTTGCATGTATAATTTATTTTATTGCTCTGGCTTCCTGACCAGCTGCAAAATCAAAAGGGCTATTAACCTCTGAGTTTCTGTTAGCCTGGAAAAACCAAAAAATTGTTAAGAATGACGCAATGTGAAGCAGCACTGTGTTATCAATTTAAGGAAAGAGAATCAGAGAGCATTTAGCATTAGTCTTCAGAACATCCAACAGCACCAGCACTGTCTTGTTCTATGTGTAAGTTTATTTTAGAAGTGTGTTTTCTCTTAGAAATAGCTAGGAAATAGGAAGATTAGATTAGTTTTTCTGTATTGGTGTCAGAACTATTCTGCTGTATTATTTTAAGCATTTTCCTGTGATCTCTGAACTCTTATTTATTATTATTTATTTATTTACATTTGTTGACCGGGAATGTCCGACTGGACGCAGGTCCATTTTCAGCAGAGACCCAGGGGAGAAAAGCTCCACAAATTAAAATATTACAGACATATTTACAAATGAAGGATCCTAGCAATTAAAATATTGCAAACATAGTTACAGATGAAGAACATAGTACATTCAGTAGATAACTAGCATCTGTTCCATCCACGAAGTCATAGCAGATATTAACAATTGTTACAATAAGAAGTTACTGCTATATAATAAGTAGATAAGCATCGAAGTATCAGAGCTTGCTATAATCAAAGGTAGTTTGTGGGGTGGAAGAGAGGTAGAGGGTAGATGGAGTGGGAGAAGTTAGAGGGGAGAGTTACAAGGGCATAGCCAGCATGTGTTTAGGTGCACTTTAAGTAAAGTTTTGAAGTGGGTGCATGATGGTACAGAGGTTATTGTGGGGGGGAGGGTGTTCCATAATTTGGCTATAGCACTGGAGAATAGTGCTTCTCCAGCAGTGTTATTGGTTCTAGTAACCTGTAATTGATTTTTGTTGCTGGATCATAGTGGTCTGGTGGTGAGATAGGGTTGGAGTAGATACTGGAGGGATGGTACATTTAGAGGATGGTTTACCAGTTTGTGGGCAAGTGCGAGTTGATACCATTGAAGGATGTGAGGGAGTTCTAGCCAGCCTAGTTCAGTAAGTGAGAGACAGTGGTGTCTGTGGTAGGATGCCCCGGTGGCGAATTTGGTGATTTTGTTGTAGCAGGTCTTGAGTTTATTTAGATTGCATTGCCTTAGGTTGGTATATATTGGAGAGGCATAAAGTAGGGTGGAGATAATGTGAGAATTTGCAACTGAAATCCTAGATGCTTTGGTGAGGAGTTGCTAATTTCTGTATAAGGCTCCTAGTTTTTTGTGGACTTTTTTTATGGTCGTGAATATGTGAATGTCAAATCTGAGATTGTTGTCTATTTCAACTCCTAGCAATTTGGTGTGATCTGTTGGGTGGATAGTGGTGTTGCCTTTTGCTGTGATGTTAAAGTGAGAGTTGTTTTGAGTATGTTTGGTGGGTTCGAAGATGAGGAGTTAAGTTTTGTTTGAGTTGAGTATTAACTGGGCATTGGATAGCCAAGTTTCAACAGAGGAAATGGCATCCTGTGTGACTTTTTGCAGTTCGGGTAGGGACTGGGCTGAGCAGATGATGGTTGAGTCATCTGCATATTGCATGAGTGTGCCATGTTTGGTGGCAGAGGCTAGATTATTGGTGAAAATACAGAAGAGTAGGGGTTCAAGTATGGATCCTTGGGGAACACCAATAGAGACAGGTTGTTGGGGAGATATGTCATTTTGCCATACAACGGATTGCTGGCAGTCAGACAGGTAACTCTGAAACCAGCTGGGAGAAGGAGTACAGAGATGATTTGTTTGTGTGGGACCATGTCAAATGTTTTAGATAGGTCTAGGAAAGTAGCAGAGGAGAGATGGCCATTGTTTTTATGGTGAAGGATAGTGTTAGTAAAAGAGAGTAAGGCAGAGGTGGTGCTATGGTTTGGTCGGAAA
This sequence comes from Protopterus annectens, assembly GCF_019279795.1. NCBI lineage: Eukaryota > Metazoa > Chordata > Ceratodontiformes > Protopteridae > Protopterus > Protopterus annectens. The sequence goes on along the minus strand of NC_056733.1, from coordinate 744,550,461 downwards.
CCATGTTGAATATTAGAAAGGAGGTTGTTAGTAAGGAGGTAGTCTCAGATTTGAGAGTGAATGCATCTCTCTAGTATTTTGGAGAGTGGAGATAGAATCACTATGGGGCGGTAGTTGGTTAGTTCTGTGGAGGGGCCGTCTTTGTGATGAGGAATTATGTGTGATATTTTCCATAGTGTAGGGCAGGGGTGGCTTGTGCTATTGGACTGCAGGACTGCAGCCCCCACAGCTGTAAAAATGTAAAATAAACAGAAATAAAACAAAAACGAAATAAAACAAAAACGAGAATAAAATAAAATTAATGGACCATCGTGCATGCGCACTCGTGGCATTTCCCACTATCTGGACTGGAGCATGCTCACAGAATCCAGACTGTCTCACCAGCAGTCTGAATTGAGAAGACAACATTGAATTTGCAAATTCCCCAGAAGTCTATGCAGTTACAACTGCATAGACAGGAAGGGGATCAGACTGCAACGTCCGCAGATTTGCAGATTTTTGCCTCATATTTGTTCTGTTCCTCATAAAATCTATGGTTTCTGTATTTTTGTTTCTTAACACAGTCAGTGGTGCAGTGGTGCAGTGGTGTTCTGGTAACATTGTTGCCTTACAGGTTCACTGGTTTGATTCTTAGCTAGGGTGCCTTCTGTGTGGAGTCTGCATGTCTTCCCTGTGCTTGTGTGGGTTTGCTCTGGTGTCCTCCTATCTTACAAAGACATGTGTCTGGAGTGTTTCTCAATGGGCCTCTGCTGAAAATTCGCTTTTGTTCCAAGTCAGACTTTCCTGGTTAACAAATGCTAAATAAAAATGACAAGTATTTGAATTTCAGACTTCATATTCTTCAGAAAGTACATGGTAACACAAAACCTTTTATTCTAGCAATTTTTGAAGTTTATAAGATGGATATTTGAAAGTTGTCCCTATTTTTGGGACTGTATTCCCCCATTATTGGCTTCATCCAGGTTTTTTGTGCTAAGGTTGAGAGCTATGGTGAGAACTGAATTCATTGAATATGTTTGAGGGCTGTATTCCCCCATTGTTGGCTTTGTTCAGTTGTTTTGTGCTAAGAGGTTGACAGCTATGGTGAGAACTGAATTCACTAAATTGTAGCCATTTAAGTTTCAGTCTTCCTCTCTTTCATAAAACAGATGATGTGGTGTAGTGGTATGTTGCTCTGACTGTTTTGCACAGGGTCCTGGGTTCAATACTTTGCAATGAAATGTATGGTGGTAGCACAGCATTTTATTCTAGCAACTTTTCAACATTATACATGCAATGTTTAAAATATGTCCCTGGTGTTTGGGCTTTTGTCTCCCCCCAATAAATTTTGGCTTTTTCCAGATTTCTTGTGCCGCAAAGTTCAGAGATACAGCTGAGTGTCAAGTAGATTTTACAAGAAGCTGAGAGCTGCAGGGGAACAAACGTTTATTGCTGCTTATGCTGAATCTGCTTGCATTGTTAATAGCACAACAGGTAGTGTATTTGGTTTTGATGCAGAAGGCTGTGGGTTCTACCTCCACAGCAGGTAGATGCATTGCTGATACTGTGTTGTAAAGGGGGCAGATGTTGCAGCCCTTTTTGGCGAATATACCTAGTAACTATGAACCTGTTATCAGTTTGTCATCCATTCCCTATTGCAATATTACTAGCTTATTATTTTTTTAATGCAACATAGGCAATTTATTCCTCAAGGGCAACAGGGACTCTTTTTCTGTAGATGAAACAATGACATATAAAATTGTTTGCTAGCAGCAACCTCTTCATTAGTTACAGATTTCTTTAACGTGGTATCATTTAGATGACTTTTACTTCTTCACAGATTGTGCATATTTACTGGTAATGGTGGACTGTAGAAGTTTGAGTAGACTTTTATAATGGAAATGTTCTGAACTGGGCAGTTTTGTCATTATTGGTGCATGCATTTTGTTTCACTGTTTACTGGAAAAATGTTCAAAACAATAAATTTAAAACGCCCTCTAACAACTGTACTGTATTGTACAAGGAATATAATTTAGTACAATCAGGAAGGTGTATCAAAGAGCACATGTATGTTTCATGTGCAAGGGGCCTATGATTTGAAAACAGCCCAAAGTTAATCTTTATCTGTCACTGGTAAAATGTATTTTCTTTGAATGTGGGTTTCAATGCTGTTTCAATGAATGTGAATTTCAAGGGCAAAGAAGTTTTAATGCTAAGTCTGTTTTCATTGTGTGACTGCTTTGCTTTGTTTAGCAGATGTCTTAGTGTTTGTGCTGTAAAGTGCAAAATAAAACTTTCAAATGAAGCCCAAATCATCATAGAAGTAAAGCAGTATGCACATTAGTGTTTATGGTAAATGGGGTGAAATAGCCAGGTAATGGTTCATTGGAATGGCTGCAGGGGTGAGGCTTCATTCGACCATGATTTTGTGGTTTTCTGGCAAATCATTTAGGAATTAAGTCACTAAATAATGACAGACACTGAGTTTCAGACTTCATAACCTTCAGAAAAATGCATGCTAAAGTATGACCTGTTATTCTATCAACTGTCTCAGTTAATACAAGAGCAATTTTTAGTACTGTTTATATGTTCCCCCAATATATTTGGTCTTGTCCAGATTTATTGCATTAACAGGTTGAGGGGTACATGCAAATAAATTGCTTTATAGAATTAGGCATAGCCAAACCTCTCAACTGTCACCGATTTTGGCTCAAAATGTTGCTCTTCCCCTAATAATCCCTCCGCAAAATAGCAATTTTGGAAGAAAATGTGGAGGGTTTACAATTAAGAAATAACTGTAATAATCAGAGTTATAGATTACTTTTATTTCAGAAATGCGTGTAGATTATTTTATTTTGTCAGCTTCTCAAGTTAGCAGTACTAATATTAAAAAAGTGTTCATTCGTTGACAGGTTCCCATCTGTATTGTGTGGCTATTTTATATTTTTGCATCACATTTTTGGTCCATTTTTCATAAAATTGTGTTTTTTGGCAAGTTAATGGCAAATCATTAAAGACTGAAGATAGAAAATAATGACAGACATTTGAGTTTTATATTTCATACCCTTCAGAAAATTCATACTAATGCAATACCTACTATTCTATTATCTTTCTAAGTTTATAAGAGCAATATTTAAAAATTGTCCTTCTTTTGGGGCCTTTGTCCCACTTCTGTGTATTGCTTTGTTCAGATTTCTTGCTCTGAGGTTAAGAGGTATGACAAATGTGTCAGGGCCATCACAGTCAGCCAGAGACATTTCAAATTGTGACATACTTGTTGCACCCTCTCCCCCATGTAGTGACTCTGGATGTGTTCAAGCAAGGCAAGGAGCAGTTATGCAGTGTAAATGTGCAGAGTATCCCCCCATCCAAGGTAGACACAAGTACTACAGTAGCTTTTCATCTATCCTTGATTTTGCCGAATGGTCTGGTTTCTGTCATATTTTTGTACTGTTGATTTATGCTTATTATTACTCAAAGTGCCTGTTGCTCTGTGTTTAAGTAGCTATGCATTAATGACCATCAGGTAAGCTTGTCTGAGATCGTAAGATGCAAGTAAGCTTTAATAAGCATACTGTTAAAGAATTGCCAATATTGAAAGCCTTTCTGTTGTTGCCATGCAGAGAATACTTTCATAACTAGATAATGTATAAGCCTTGGGTTTTGAAATGCATATGACAGTATTTGTAATAAAGGACAGGATTACATTATTTTAAGAAGCTCATTACACTTGTTGGAGACTTCCAGTCATCTCTGCAGGCTTTACTCGTAAACTAAACAGAATGCCAATCTATCATGTGTGGTCCATAACCTGTACAGTAATCCTTTAAGCAATGTATCTTGAGCTTGTTTCTTGTTTGCTTTTCATTTTTTACTTTGATCGTGTTTTCCCATTGAAGCAAGTAGATAGTTGTCAGGCAGCAGGTCGTTTTGAATAAGAAACATTTTTACAAGTGGGGGTATCACAGAGATTGCTACTTTCAGCATGTTACTTGGTACTTTAATAAAGCTGAATATAAATTATAATTAGAACTGCAGTGCAAGGAGAAGTGGTTTGAGTTGAGTGCTGCTTGTTTTTCTTATACTTGACTTTGACTGGCATTCCAGTAATGTATTTAAAAAGTAATTTATTTTTTCATGCCTCACAACCTTTTTGTTTCCATCTAGATATTAAGTAAGCTGTCATGCAGCCAATGCATTGAAATATATATTTTTCTTCTACACTTCATTTTGTCTTCATTGGACTCTCATAATGACGGTTTGGCACCCAAGGCATTAATTAAAGTTAGTTTTTGTGGTTTTGAGCATAGCTCCTCCCCTTTCTAGTTGGCCACAACCCTTCCCATTGACCCCATCCATTCAGCTGTCTCCTGCAGCCCCCCTTTGATTTGAAGTCACCAGCCACCACTGGTGTAGGGACGCAGCATTCTGACAGAGATCAGTTAATCAAGATTGATAACGGGTAGGCTAGGGCATCGGCTGCAATTTGTAGGAATTCACTTGGGAGGTTGTGTACTACTAATTTTCTGGGTTTAAGTTTAATTAAGAATTTTCTTATGTTGGAGGTAGGAATAGGAGAAAATGCGAAGAGTGTGGGGAGATTACTGGGTGAAGGTATGGGGTGTAGGGGTGGGGGGTTGTGTTGTCTAGCTAGTGATAGTATGGTTTGTGTGAAGTGTGTGTTGAATGAGGTAGCAATATTTTTAGAGGAGTGAGGAATGTTAGGTGTATGGGTATTGATTTTACCTCGGTGGAAGATGGAGTTTATGGAGGTCCAGAATTGTTTGGGGTTGTGTTGGGAGGAGTTGAGGGCAGACTGGTAGTATTGGATTTTGTCCTGCTTTGTTAGCTTTTTGACTCTATTTTGTAGGTCTAGGAATTTCTGTCTAGCTGAGGGGGGTTTGGTGTTGCACCAGTGTTCCCAGGCTTTATCTCTATTTTTCATTTCTGACCTAGTGTTTTTCTCCTTCTGGTTCTGGTAAGTTTTATGGGGGCGTGGTTATTTAGGATGCTTAGGAAGGTAGTTTTGAAAAATTGGACTGCGTCATCTAGGCTGAGGTAATTTAGAGGGTGTTAGTTACATTCTTTGAGGGATGAGATGAATGTGATTGGGTTAAAGTGTCGTTTTTTATGTATTTGATGGTAGATGACAGGTTTAACTTGGTATAGGTGTTTTTTGAGTAGGAATGTTGGGGAATGATCATTGAGGGTATCTGACAGGCAGCCTGCTATATAGGACTGGGGAATCTTGCTGACTGGTATCCAATCCAGGGTAGCCTGCTTGTTGGAGTTTTTATTTATTGTGGTTGCTGACTGGACTAGTTGGGTGAAGTCATGAAGGTTTAGATGATGGGTTGGATGGTTTCCACAACAGAATTGCCAATCAATATTGAAGTTACCTAAAATTATGGTCTCTTGGGGGAGATGGTGGGTAGTCCACCTGAGGAGGTTTTCTAGTAGTGGGATATTTTGGCCAGGTGGGAAGTAGCATCCTATTATGTTGATGGTTTTATTGTTGTTCATTTTCAGGTTGGTATATATTATTGCTTCATTGGCAATTTGGGGAGCTGATGAATTTAGGATCTAGATGTTTAGATGCTGTTTAAATATTATAGCTATACCACCTCCTTTCTTGTTTAGTCGGTCTAGTCTTAGTGTGTTGTAACTATTAGGGAGGATTTGCTCACTGGTAATGTGAGGTTTCAGCCAGGTTTCCATCAGGATGTTTATATCTGGGGAGTACAAGTCTATGGTGGCATGGAGTTTGTGGACTTTGTTGGTTATACTTCTGATATTTAGGATTAGCAGAAGGAGGTCATTTGGTTTTCTACTGGCTGGGATTTGGGAGATGTGGTTGTTAGTCTGATTATTGGAAGTGGGGTTGGAGATGGAGGGGCCAGGGTTGTGGTGGATGTCTCCACTGATGGCAAGTTTTGATATGCATGAGATTATTAATTTTATCAGTTTGTGAAAGAGTTTGCATTTTAGGAAAACTTTATGATTGGGTGCAGTCAGTAATAGATGTGGTGGAAGGGTTATTTTGTTAACTTGTAGGGATGCATTTAGTTTTTTAGTTGATAGAATACATGGGGGATGCATAGGGATGGTTCTTGAGTTGGTGGGAGAGGAGCAGAGTGAGGGTGAGTCATGAGTGATGGTGTGAATAGTTGTACAGTGGAAGTGGTTGAGTGGGGGTATAATGGAGTTTTGGTAAGATGTAAGATATGCAAGGAGAGGGTATGCAAAGAGTATAAGTGTGGTATGCATATTAATGTTAGCAGAAGAGGAGGGGTAGTAGCTGGAAAATGGTGGAGTTAGAGTTGGGAGTAGTGTTGTGGTTGGTGGTAAAAATAATATGAGGGGGTCGTTCTTCTAATAAAGGTAGGACCACCAGGGGTGTGTGGCAATTGGGGGCAGGGTGGGGAGCGAAGTGGGCAGAGACCTGTTAGCTGGTCTTAGGAGGGGTTGTGGGCTGGAAAATAATCAGGTAACAGGGAATACAGGCCCTTATATAACTTCTATCCTATGCATTCCTAGTGGGGGAGGAGGGTAGGGACTAATTGCAGGAGGAGTCCTGTGGGAGTGATTGACAGGTCTCTCAGCCAGATTCTGGAGTATGGACAATTCAAACAAAAACAATCAATTGACTCAAACTGTAGGTAAGTGATATGGAGAGAGTACCAAGAGAATAGATCAACTGCAGTTAAGTAAATGGCAGTACAGTTCAAGGGGGGAAGTAAACTAGCACAAGTCAATTATTTCAGGTGTTACTAATTCTGGGGTAGTGCAGTTTAGTTTGGAAGTGGATAGCTATTGCCATACAAAAACAGTCTAATATTGACTGGTCACAGATGAAACTGGGGAAAAGGCACAGTTGGATGTAAAAGCCTTAGATAAAAATTTAAATTTTGCCTTGTTACTCAGAGAGGTACAGAATCCAGCAGTTTGTCATCAACTGGAGTCTGAAATGGGGTCTTACAGGATTGGAGTTAGGAAAACTGGGCTAGCTAGACAGGCCTCTGCAAGTGTGCATGCTTTAAACAAAAAAAAACTCAGTATATAAAGGCTTTAACATTAAGTCTTTATGTTGAAAGTTAAGACATACATTGCATTTAATTTGAAGAAAAGCCGTGCTTGCAGAAAAGCCTTTGTAATATTTTCACTGGAATTGCACTTCAGCAATAGTACTCCAAGTTTGGAGGGTGGGGGGTGCACCTGCAGCCCAAGATGTTTAAACAGATTGCGTTCAATTTGAAGAAAAGCCATGCTTGCAGAGAAGCCTTTGTAATATTTTCACTGGAATTGCACTTCAGCAATAGTACTTATTCAGGTTTGGAGGGTGGGGGGTGCACCTGCAGCCCAAGATGTTTAAACAGAGCGAGCACACTCCACAGAGAGGGGAGATGACTGCATATTTATTATTAAATATTTTAAACCTTTCAACTGTGGCTGTTTTGTGTAGAGATAATTTAATCTGTAGAGTACATTGCATATATATATATATAGTGATACTGTACAAAGCCACTCCAGATAAGCCTTGACTGTTCAGTTGCACTTACCATTTGGATAATAATATTGCACAGTATAATTGGACACCCTTTCATAAGGGCCTTTTGATAGCTGATAAATATTAGTGGGTGGTGGGTGTTGGCAAGTGGTACTACCATATAGTCCGGGTAAAAGGGGCACAGCTGGAGAACCTGTGCCAGCCTTCCCCAAGGGTGTCTGTGTGTTTGTATATAACTCTTATCTCAAAGTGTGTGTGTGTCAGCTACTTGGGCAGGGACATGAAGCACTGGTAGGACAGAGAGCGTGCTGGTGGTTTTAGCTTGCCCACTAGGCTGAGATCTGGACCCTATAGCTGTGCCCAGTGGGGAGTCTTATTGGGGGCGTGGAGAGAAAGGGAGAAACCAGCCCCAGACTGACTGTGATCTCTGTGTGCTCTTAAGGGAAATTATACTTTACTATGTGTGCATTTATTATCCTCTCCCTATATGGATGCCTCTCACTGGTGTTAGTGGTGAGGATTGAGGCTCCTTGATTGCTGGGCCAGTGCACAGGTGTCATAGCAATAGTGCATGATACATCCTGGTCTGTTCTAGTACTGCGCACTGCTTTTATCACATCTATCTTTCGTAGTATTTTTGTTGATCTATTCCCTCTTCTGTAGTCTTCTAACAGTGACACTTCTTGTCTTAATTGCTTTATATTTTTCTCTGTTCAATACTTCCATTATGGTATTCGATTTCTCCTCTTCCTTTGCCTCACTACCCTGTGCTCTTGTAGAACTTTATCAGTTAATAATTTAGCTGCACAGTAACATATCCTGTTTATTTCTGTTATATTGCATGGATCCCTATGGACAGTCCTAATTACTGTGTTCATTTGTTTTATCAGACTTCTGACTTTTGGGGTTTTATTGACCTTCTGCAGTCTATTTCTTTCATTGAATTTAATGTTTCTATCTATGTCCGTTAAATCAAGCAGCTCTTCCCTTAGTTCATTTTCTTCCAGACTAAGAGCACATTCTTTGTGTTCCACTTCCTGTGGACATTCTGTAGAAAGTTCTATAGCATCTTCCTGTGACACCTTATCTTCGATTTCATCCTGTGCCATCCATTGCTTTGTCATATGGGAACTCACTGGCCTATCACTCCTCAACATCGACTGAATCAGAGTTTCCGCAGTCTCCTGTTTCTTCCCTTGCTGTCTAGCTTTAAGTGAATGTTTAGACTGGTTTCCTGTGGAAGCCTCCAAAATATCTTGATGTGGAACCTGACCAATTGCTTCCTTTTCCCCTGGTTTCCCTTAATTTGGATATCCATTGCTCTATCCTCTTGTTATGCTTTCTGCATTAGATTTTCTACACTGAATCCTTCACTTTGCAAGTGCTCCATAACCTCAGATGTGAAGTTGTTAAATCTCATTGTTTATTCTCACTGATGGATTCGGAGCCGATCCTCAGCTCTGACACCGCGGATAGCAAAGCTCAAGGTTTGCCAGTAGCTCGAGACCAAGCCCCTTATCCCACAATGCACTGCTGGAATTACCCCAGATCTAGTTTGCCACAGCAAGAGAGATCTCGGTGATCCAGCTAGCTCGGACCATTTGTGAAAAAATAACAGCAAGTTTTATAAAAAAAACCTTTCCTTTTTGTTTCTAAGATAGTTGTGTGTTAGTATTAGATAATTACATAATATAATCTATAGTTTTAAATAGTTTTAAATAGTGCTGTGTTGGCTTAGTTGGCTTGTGTGGGCCTTTGGCCCTATTTACTCTTATTAATCTTTCTAATATTCAGGGTTTTTCTCTGTGGGCCTCTTTAGCCATATATTTGTAATCTATAATTATATTGTTATAGATAGTGCCCGGATTGGGCTTAGTTGTTTTGTGGGTCTTTACAAGTGAGTAAGGAGTTTACTGTCTTATTTTTTGCAGTTTGCTGTTTTGTTTTATTTAACTATGTCAGAAGAAAAGGAGAAATCCCATCCTAAATCGGGATTCAAAAAATGCGCAGATTGTGGGCAGAAAATGTCCGTCAATTATGGACACATTCAATGTGTCTACTGTCTGGGGGCTAAACACCTCCAAGACACTTTCAGCATTTGCCATTCCTTTTCTTCAAGAGTCCTCTTGGAGAGAAGGAGGAAGCTAATAGACAAGGGATTGCTACAGCAAACCTTTTCTGAGGTGATGTGTAGCCATGAGGGTACTAGCACATCCTCCAAATCCTCAAAATCCAAATCTTCAGACAAAGTGACAAAAAAGGCAAAAATTTCAGAAGGAGGGTCATCAGTTCCACAGACCTCGGAACCGAGTGTACCTTTGAGTCGGAGCCAGCTCTCAGTATTGGAGCCGATCTCTGAAGTTCCTTCTTCTCCTCTGCTCCAGTCAGCACCTTCAGTGCATTCAGCTAAGTCCTCAGTCAGCCTTTCAGATTTGGACATGGATCAGCTAGTGCAGAAACTTTTACAGGCACCAGGACTTGCCAAATTGTTGTTGGCCCCAACCAGCTCGTCGGTGCCGAAGATCATGGAACCGGATTTGTCTACTCCTCCGCCAAGCTGTACTAGACTCTCAGAGCCAAAGGAAACTGAACCGATGATTGTTGAACCATTGGAGCCGATACCCGCACTGGTGTTATCGGCTCCATCTAATCGGATGTCCTTGGCACCGACCGAGGACTCTAGGAGCCGACGCTCTCCCATCGGGTCCAGGGAGGATAGTCGAACCAATTTGTCAGTGCCAACTCTTCCTCTCGGGGCTTCAGCTCGGATGAGCTCGGCTCCTACCTCGGGCTCGGAGCCCAGGGTTTCGGTGCGGGAGGATCGGACGGTACTCTCGGGTCTGTCCACTCCTTCTTGTCGGAGCCATGGTGCCTTCGATGCTACGAGGAGAGTTTTGTCTCCAAAGACAACGTCAGCATCGGTTCAGCCTTCCCTCTCCCCTCAAGCTCTTGTGTCTGCTTCTTCATCTACCATTCCATCTAAGCGTAGAGACCCCAAGCCTCAAGTACCCCCACAGGGCATCCCCTGCTCTTCTGAGACCTCCTCAGATCTCCCCACTGAGGAGGTGCCCAGGAAGAGACTGTGCAAGAGGAGGCATTTAGATTCCCCACAGGAGTCTTTGACATCTGACACGGACTTAGATGAGTCAGAAGGGTCCCCCTCGATCCCCCTTTGAGGATATCTCCTTTGCAGAGATACTAGAGATCCTTAGTCAGAGGGGCGATTGGCAGTCCAAGACCCCTACTGAGGATGAGTCTGTGCTCTTGAAGGCTTTTGGGTCTCAACCTTCCACTTCTTGGATGTCTCTACCTTACAACAAGCTCATGGAACTGAATTTTTGTAAGGTGTGGGAGTCACTGGAGGCCATGGAACCTGTTCCTCGTAAGCCCAATAAATTCATGTCTGCCCCAGTGTACAAGCCATTTTTGACAAAGGGAGTGCCTGTTGATGCCATGGTGGTAGCTGCAGCCACCAAAAAGGAAGTGTCTGAGACAACCACATCTCTCCATCCTACTAACAGAGATTCTAGGGTTATGGATAGATATGGGAAACCCATGTTTAGTTCAGCGACTTTTTCTCTGTGATCACTGAACTACTTAACCCACTTTATGAGACTACAAAGAGATCTCCTGAAAGAGCTAGGAGATACTCTCCAGGGTACGGTAGCTGCAGGGGTGGCTGACAAAGTCAATGCCCAGCTCGCTACCCTAAGCTCAGTGGTAAACTCGTCCATGCGTCTCATATCCTATGCAGCTGATGGTTCGAGTAGAGCTGCTAGTTCGGGCATTGCTCTTCGAAGACAAGCCTGGATGTGTCTCTGTTCCTTTGTGGAACCCTTTAAGTCTTCCTTTATTAATACCCCATTCGATGGCTCATCACTGTTTGGGCCCAAAGTAAAGGAAACTTTAACCAGGTGTGAGCAGAAAGGCAAGACCTTATCTGCCGTTGGAGTCCATTTTTCTACCCCTACTCGGCCCTACCCCAAGGGCCATAGGGGAGGGTAAATGTGGTTCCAAAAAGCACAGGGAGCCTTTCAGGACACATGTGGAGAAACTCCCTCTAGAGGCAGAGGAGGGGGTTATAACGGAAGACGCCACCCCCACAGCAGAGGGGGTCTGCAGCAACAGGGTGACAGGGCTGAGTTCTCTGGTCATCCCTACCAGCGCCCCTGAAAGGGGGCCCGACTGTTCGGCTCTGGAGGCAGTCAGGGGTCGCTTGTCTTTGTAACCAGAAGCCTGGCTAAACATAACATCAGATACATGGGTACAAGGCATCATTTCCAGAGGATATTTCATACCGTTCTCTTCCTCACCCATTCCTGTAAACAGAATCCCAGATGTTCCACCCAATCTCAGGGAACAAGCAATCGTAGAGGTCCACAGATTGCTAGAAAGAAAAGTCATCCAACCAGTCCAAGCAGACCAAGTTGGATTCGGAACTTACTCAAGATTCTTTTTGGTACCAAAGAAAACAGGGGACAGGAGACCTATCTTGGACCTCAGCAGACTCAACCAGTTTGTAAAGAAAGAGAAGTTCCGAATGGTCATGCTTCAGTCCATTCTTCCCTTCCTAGGGAAAGGCGATTGGATGTGCTCCATAGATCTCAAGGATGCGTACTATCACATAAAGATGAACAGACGCTCCAGAGATCATCTGCGTTTCTGGCTGGGAGCCAGTCATTACCAGTTTCGAGCCCTGCCCTTTGGTCTCACTACAGCCCCCAGAGAGTTCACCAAATGCATGGCAGTGGTCACGGCTCACCTGAGACATCTAGGATTCCAGGTGTTTCCATACCTAGATGATTGGCTCCTCACCGCTACCACCAGGCATCAATTGACTCAGGCAATACAATACACTCTGACACTCTGCCATCAATTAGGTATTACAGTCAACTTCGTAAAGTCTGCCTTATCGCCATCGCAGCATACCGTTTTTTTAGAAGCAGAGTTAGATACCTCAACTACCACTCTACATCTTCCTGTTGAAAGAGTCTCATTTCTCCGCCAACATGTCAGCTCACTGGTGTCAAAGAACAAAGCTACAGCAGCAGAGGTATTGAAGGTGCTAGGTTTGATGGCGGCAGCAATCCTGGCTATACCACTCGCAAGGATGCATATGCAAATTCTTCAATGGCTCCTCTTTGCTCAGTGGTCGTACCAGAAACTACCGATGCACCACATGATTCTCATCACAGATTCTTGCAAATGAGACCTTTGGTGGTGGTTGACGTCTCTTCATGTCACAATCGGAAGACCCTTTGTTCTCCCCCCCCCCAGTAGCCACTGTGACCACAGATGCTTCCCTGATGGGGTGGGGGGGGCATTTTCAGGGAAAGACTGCCCAAGGCACATGGACAGATCAAGAATCCCATCTGCACATCAATGTTTTAGAGTTGAGAGCAGTACTTCTGGCGTTGCAGTACTTTCAGGACTCTCTCCCTCTAGGAACTATTGCAATTCAGACAGACAACATGTCAGTAGTCTGGTACTTGAAAAAGCAAGGAGGAACCAAGTATTACTCCCTTTGTCGAGAAGGCCTCAGGGTCTGGAACTGGGCTGTGTCATCCCAGCGTTTTCTGTTAGCAACGCACATCCCGGGGAAATCCAATGTGATAGCGGACAAGCTAAGCAGGGCGATATTGCTCCCTCATGAGTGGTCTCTCAAACAACAGGTTGCGGAGTTGATTTTCCACAAATGGGGCCAGCCTTGCTGTGACCTCTTTGCCAGCCACATCAATTCAAAATGCAGAAGCTACTTTGCCCAAATACTACCTCCCGGTCATCCCCCGAGAGATGCACTTTTACACGATTGGCCCCCAGGTCTCCTTTATGCATTTTCACCCTTCCCATTGATACCCAGATTTCTACAGAAAGCAAACTCACTGGGAAGGACTGTTATTCTCATAGCCCCCTGCTGGCCTTGACAGATTTGGTTCCCGTTTCTCCACCATCATCTGTTGGAAGATCCATGGATCCTGGACCAAGTTCCGGACCTTCCGTCAGGGGACCTCCATCCTTCACTGCAGTCCCTGAAATTGACTGCTTGGCTAATCCACTTCCCCTAATTGCCAGGCTTCATTCAATTTCAGAAGACACAAGACAAATTCTCTTGTCTTCTCACAAGCCATCTACCAGGAAATTACATGGCAGTAAATGGAAAAGGTTCTCAATTTGGGCCAACACGCAGAACATTGACCCTTTTCGAGCTCCGCTATCATCTATTTTAGAATTCTTGACAAAAATTTTTAAGGAAGGGGCAGCAGCTGCTACAGTTCAAGTCCAGTTAGCTGCCATCTCAAATTTTCACCTTGGGTTTGGTGGCTCAAATGTTATGGGCCATAAATTATCTAAGACTTTTCTTAAAGGCGTTCTTCATATGAGACCTCCTATCAAAATTCCCTATTCTCCCTGGAATTTAAACTTTATGCTGTCTCAAATTATTCTTCCCCACTTTTGAACCAGCATCTTCTTGTGATCTCAAATATTTATCCTGGAAAACTATTTTTCTTGTGGCCATTACTTCTGCCCGCAGAGTGTCAGAACTTCAAGCATTATCTATCAGACCACCTTATATGATTTTCCATGCTGATAGAGTATCTCTCAGAACAAACCCCTCATTTTTACCTAAATTCTGTTCTGAGTCAAGTATCAATCAGGTCATTGAGCTGCCAGTCTTTTTTCCCAACCACTCTAGCAAATTGGAATACATGCTGCACAAACTTGATGTACACAGACAGCTCAGATTTTATCTTGACAGAACTAAGGATATTAGAAAAATCAGATCAACTTTTTGTATTCTTCTCAGAAGCCAGAAAAGGCAATCCAGTGGCTAAAACAACCTTATCTAAATGGTTATCTGATTGTATATCCTTTGTTAATGAAAATGCGAGCATGCCATTAACACACAAACCTAAGGCTCATTCTACCAGAGCCGTCTCTATGTCTTCTGCTTTTCAAGCTAAATTGCCCCTTGACAATATTTGCGCTGCAGCCACTTGGTCTAAGCCTCATACCTTTATCACTCATTACAAAGTAGATAAGGCTTCAAGGGACAGGTCTTCCTTTGGTTCCACGGTACTGAAGAACATACTTCCATGAGCCACCCAGGATTGAGGGTGCTAGGGACGCTACCCATCAGTGAGAATAAATGGCGAGATTTAACAACTTCACATAAAGAAGTTATGTACTTACCATAATGTTCCATGTGAGTTGTTTATCTCGCCTTTATTCTCACGTCCTTCCCTCCTTCCCCCTCCTGGCTGACTGTTGACTTAGAGGCTAGTACCATCCTGGTTATTCAATATTTCTTTTCCCCTTCGGGAAGTGTCCTTGGTAGAAATAAATAAAAGGGTATACATGTGTATATATACATATATATATATATATATATATATATATATATATATATATATATATATATATATATATATATGGGTCTACTTTGTATAACCGAACTTCCGATTCACCGACACACAATTTACCGACCCCAAACAACCGAAAACACACAACACCGACAAACACCAACAACTCAAAAAACCGAACACCATTACACCAACTCAAGAAACGTAAACTACACATTGCACACAATAACATATCCACTAACCTTAACCTAAACCCTAACCCTAACGTCCGACACTACCGCACACTTACCCTACCTGCACCCTAACCTTAACTCACTTAACCCACCCCTAAACCTCAACACCGTCACTATCGCACACTTACCCTACCTGCACCCTAACCCTAACTCACTTAACCCACCCCTAAACCTCAACACCGTCACTATCGCACACTTACCCTACCTGCACCCTAACCCTGACTCACTTAACCCACCCTAAAACATTAAGCCCGTCACTATCGCACACTCACTCCCCCCGCATACTAACCCTAACACACTCAACCCTTCCCTACACTACACTACGTCACTATCACACACTTACCTTACCGGAACCCTAAGTCCGACACTACCACACACTCACCTTTCCCACACCCTAACCTAAAATCCCTCACAATCGTACATTTACCTGTCCGCTCCCCAATCCTAAATCCGTCACTATAGCACACTTACCGGATCGCGCTCACACGTTGCCATTGTCAGTTTTTCTGCTGTCGGAATATCGTCTTTTCGATCACCTACCTGTTCGGTCGTTCCGTCTCGATCTTCTGGGTGTCGGTGAAGTGGCGGTTCGGTTATTCAAAGTAGACCCATATATATATATATATATATATATATATATGTGTATATATATATATATATATATATATATATATATATATATATATATATACATATATATACTGTTACTCGCAGCAAACAAGATGTGAGGTAATTCCAGCAGTGCATTGTGGGATAAGGGGCTTGGTCTCGAGCTACTGGCAAACCTTGAGCTTTGCTATCGGCCGTGTCGGAGCCGAGGATCGGCTCCGAACCCATCAGTGAGAATATAGGCGGGATAAACAACTCACATGGAACATTATGGTAAGTACATAACTTCTTTTTTCTATTTCTTTAACTTCTCCATTACTGATCTCCTTTTCTACTTTTCCTCTTTGTCTTCTTATTTTTTGTATTGTAAGGTTTTCCATATCTGGATTTCTTTGCATGTATTTTCTTCAAATATCTTTGGTGCTGCTCTTTTTGTATTGGTTAGTTTTGCTTTCTCCTTGGCATAAATATTACACCATATTAAATCTCTTTTTCTTTTCCATGTCCATATTTCTTCTTCAGATGTCTCATGATCTTCCTGCTTCTCCTTACTTTGGGGACTCACTCCATCATGCTGTAATGCAGTTTGTGTTAGACTTTCTACATTAAATCCTTCACTTCGCAGATACTGCATAACTTCAACTTCTATTTCCTTAACTTCTACTTTACTAATCTTCTTTTCCACATTCCACATTATTTTTTATTCTGAAATTTTCCATATCTGGATGCCTTTGCCTGTATTTCTCTTCGATATCTTTGTGACTGCTTTCTCAATATTAGTTAACTTGGCTTTCGCCTTTGCATAAATATTGCACCATATCAAATCTCTTTCTTTCCCATGTCCATATTTCTTTTTTATACTTTTCAAAAATGTCTAGGTTTTGTTATTTATATTTTCGCACCTCCTCAGATGCTTCTCTTTCCAAACAGATCAAAGTTTCTTGATCTATGTACTGTTTTTCAAAAATCTGTTGTATTAATGAAAGCTAATTTTTATTTGAAGCTTCTGACAGTTTTGCCTGTGAAAGTATTTTTCTTTCCTCTAATTTATCTCTTTGTATATCCTCTGTCTGGTAATTCTGGGCCTTTTGCATAAGAGTAATAATACATAATTTCTTTCTTATCCTCAATAGTCCACTCTATCGTCTTTATAGTTCTTCTTTGGCCTATCAATTTTTGTGATTTTTTTTGTGAACTGCTACTTCTTTCTACATCAGGAGGGCCATCCCCTTGGGCCTGGCCTGGCCCCATTTTAGGAATGTTTCTGGATTTTGAGGATTCTAAACTGTCAATGTGAAGTGGTTCTATCTCGCCGTTCATTCTTACAGATGGAGTCGGCCTACTACAAAGCTTGAGGTCTTCAGACAGTCCCTATCCCATGATGTACCTTGAGTTACCCCAGATCTAGTTTTCCACTGCAGTAGATTGAAGGTTTCCTTCCACAGCTTGGGCCAGTATAGTTTTTTCCTTATAATAGCAAGCTAATTTATTTCTTATAGTATTTATAGATAGTTTTCATAGTCTTTAATAGTTATAGCCTTTATAGCATATTAGTAGTATTTTTCTCCTCCTTTTCACCTTTGTTTTTCTTATAAGCCTTTAATATTCCCTTCCTTTTGGTGTGCCTTTATAATATTATATAGCTTTGTAGTTTAAATAAGTAGTTAGTGTGTGAGTGTTTTTGAATAGTGATAGTTAATTCACAGTATATTCTTATTCAGCCCATTTGTTGTTTAGGGCTTATTTCACTAGCTTAGCTTTACTAGTTTAACTTTACTAATTGTGTGGGTCTGTCCATTCTCTTTAAAAGTACAGTAGACTTTTTTCTTGATACTGTAGTTTTGATTATGGCTGACCAAGAGAAAGACAAGCATCCTAAGTCAGGCTGTAAAAAGTGTCCAGAATGTGGACAAAAGATGTTGTGACAGAGAGTCACGTTAATTGTGTATATTGTTTTGGAGCCTTGCACTTACAAGAAAGCTGCTCCATTTGCCATTCTTTTTCCTCCAGAGTTCTTCAAAAGAGAAAAAGAAAACTTATAGACAGAGAACTTCTGAAATCTTCTTTTCAGGAAGCTTTGAGTAACCAGGATAAGTCTAGCAAGTCTTCAAAGTCTTCTAAGGCTTCTTCTTCTTCTTCTGAAGTAAAAAAATAAAAAAAAAACATTAATGTTGGCTCCACAGCCCTCGGATTCGAGCGTCCTGTCTTTTTGGAGCCGGTCTCCAGTCCTGGAACCGCTGTCCGAAATATTAAAGTCCCCCATTCTCCAGTCAGTGCCTCTATCCATACATTCATCTCAGTCCTCAATCAGCCTATCTGATTTGGATGTGGATCATGTGGTGCAGAAGTTGCTACAGGCACCGGTGTTTGCAAAATTTGTATTGGCTCTGACCCAAGTGGCTTTAGAGCCGAAGACTGTAATGACATTGACTTCCTTTCCTCCTCCGAGCCATACCGGTCCTTCGGAGCCAGAGGAGTTGGACCTGATGATTGTTGAGCCTTTGGAGCCAATGCCTGTTCCAGTGCAATCGGTTCCATTTACTCGGACTTCCTCTGTGCCTATCGAGGAGTCTAGGAGCCAACACTCTCCAGTCGGGTCCGGGGAGGATAGTCGGATTGACTTGTCGGTTCTGACTTTGCCTATCGGGGTCTCAGCTCGGATGAGTTTGGCTCAAACCTCTGGTTTGTAGCCCACTCTTCTGGTGCCTAGGGGATCAGTGGTTTCTTTGGATCTGGTGGTCTCTTCTCATCGGGGCAGAGGTGCCGTTAAAGCCATGAGGAGAGTGATGTCTCCCAAGGCATCTACAACTTTAGGTCCAACTACCTCCTCCTCAAAAGCACCTGTGTCCACTTCTGCATCACAGATCCTGTCGAAGAGTAGAGAACCTGAGCCTCAGGAAGCCCCACTGGGTGGCCCCTGCTCTTCCAAGACCTTACCAGAACTTCCCACTGATGAGGTTCCCAGGAAGAGAATTTGCAAGAGGAAGCACCTAGACTCCCCACAGGAGACTCTCATGTCTGACACCGACTTAGATGAATCAGAAGGGTCCCCACGGTCCCCCTCTGAAGATATCTAATTTGCTGAGGTATTAGAAATCCTTAGGCAGAGGGGCAGCTGGAAGTCTGCCAAACCTATTGAAGATGAGCTGGTTCTCCTGAAGGCTTTCAGGTCTCAACCCTCCACCTCTTGGGTGTCTCTGCCCTTTGATGAGCTCATGGAGTTGGTCTCACAAAGGGCTTGGGAGTCTCTGGACACAATGGAGCATGTCCCTAGGAGGCCCAATAAATGTATTTCTGCCCCTCAGGACAAGTCTTTCCTCACCAAGGGAGTGCCAGTTGATACCATGGTGGTGTCGGCAGCTACCAAAAAGGAGATGCCAGAAACTTCTTCTTCTATCCATCCTCCTAACAGAGACTCCAAGATCATGGATAGATATGGGAAGTGCATGTACAGTTCAGCAACTTTTGCAATGCATTCACTGAACTATCTCAAACATTTTGTGAGACTACAAAAGAGACCTCCTAAAACAGCTTGGAGATACTGTTCAGGGTACGGTAGCTGCAGGAGCTTCAGACAAAGTCACCTCTCAGCTTGCTACCCTCAACTCCATAGTGAACTCGTCCATGCGTCTCATTTCATATGCAGCTGATGGAATGAGTAGGGCAGCAGGTAATGGAATTGCTCTTAGGAGACATTCCTGGATGCGCTTGTGTTCCTTTGCGAAGCCCTTTAAGTCATCCTTTGTCAACACCCCTTCTGATGGCTCGTCCCTTTTCCGGCCCAAAGTTAAGGAAACTTTGACCAGGTATGAGCAGGAAGGAAAGACTCTGATTTCTGTCGGAGTCTGTTTTTCCACCCCTACCTGACCCTACCCCAAGGGTCAAAAGGAGGAAAGATGTGGTTCCGAAAAGCTCAAGGAGCCTTTCTGGAAACATGTGGTGAACCTCCCTCCAGGGGCACAGGAGGGGGCAATAATGAAATCCCTTGTGGCAGAGGGGTCCACAAAACCAGGGCAACAGAGACCAGTTCTTTGGGAAGCCCTACCAGCACTCCTGAAAGGAGGCCCGACTGTCCTACTCTGGAGGCAGTCGGGGGTCACTTATCTTTGTATCCAGACGCCTGGCTCAAAATAACAAATGACAACTGGGTACAAAGTATAGTTTCCAGATGATATTTCATTCTTTTCACCACTCCCCCTCCAGTGACAATAAAAATCCCGGACATTCCACCTAGTTACAGGGAACAAGCAACAGTAGAGGTCTAAACATTGCTAAGAAAAAGAGTCATCCAACCAATCCCAGCAGACCAGACAGGATCCGGAACTTACTCAAGATTATTTTTAGTTCCAGGGGACTGGAGACCTATTTTGGACCTCAGAAGACTAAACAGATCTGTCAAGAAGGAGAGGTTCTGGATGGTCACGCTTCAGTCGATACTTCCCTTCTTAGGGAAAGAAAATTGAATGTGCTCGATAGATCTATAGGATGTGTACTACCATATAAAAATGGCCAGACCATCCAGGCATCATCTGCGCTCCTGGCCAGGAGCCAATCATTACCAGTTTCGAGTCCTGCCCTTTGGTTTCACTACAGCCCCCAAAGTGTTCACCAAATATATGGCAGTGGTCATGGCTCACCTGAGGCATTTAGGATTCCAGGTGTTTCCATACTTAGATGATTGGATCCTCACTGCCACCACCAGGCATCAGCTAATACAAGCCAAGGACACCACTCTTACTCTTTGCAATCATCTAGGCATTACCATAAATTCAGAAAAATCTGCCTTGTCACCATCGTAACATATTATTTTTATCAGAGGAGAACTGGACACCACCACCACCACTTTAAAACTTCCAGCAGAAAGAGTTTTACTACTTTGTCAGCAGGTCCAGAATATCATATCCAAAGACAAGGCTCAAGCATCAGAAGTGCTAAAGTTATTAGGTATGATGGCAGCTGCAATAATAGCATTGGGTCGCATGCACATGCGAATTCTACAATGGCTACTGTTCACTCAATGGTCTTATCAAGAACTCCCAATGACTCATCTCATAATTGTCATAAACACATGCAAAAAGGATCTTCAGTGGTGGTTGACCTCTCTTCATGTAATGATAGGTTATCCTTTTATCCTACCCTCACCAGTGGCCACAATGACCACGGAAGCTTCCCTTATAAGGTGGGGGGGGCATTTTCAGGGAAGAACAGCCAAAGGCACATGGACCGAACAAGAGACACATCTGCATATTAATGCCCTGGAGATAAGAGTGGTACTTTTGGCATTGCAGTATTTTCAGGACTCTCTCCCTCTGGGGACAATTGCGATTCAGACGAACAACATGTCAGTGGTCTGGTACTTGAACAAACAAGGAGGAACCAGGTCCTACCACCTTTGTCACAAGGTTCTAAGAGTATGGCAGTGGGCTACATCCACCCAGCCTTCTGATAGCAACGTACATCCTGGGGAAATCCAACGTGATTGAAGACAAACTAAGCAGAGCAATTTTGTTGCCTCACGAGTGGTCCCTCAAAAAAGACATAGCGGAGAGAATATTCCACAGGTGAGGCCAGCCTTGATGTGACCTTTTCGCCTCCCACATGAACACAAAATGCAAAAGTTACTTTGCCCTGATTCCCTCTCCAGGAGAAGCCCCAAGGGATGCACTTGTACACGATTGGCCTCCAGGTCTCCTCTATGTATTCCCACCAATCCCTTTGATACCCAAAGTATTACAGAAAGTAAAAGCCCTGGGAAGGACCATCATTCTAATAGCCCGTCATTGGCCTCATCATATTTGGTTCCCCTTCCTTCAACTTCATCTTTTGGAAAAGCCTTGGATTCTGGACCCAGTTCCAGACCTTCTGACGCCTTCACTGAGGGGCTCTTCATCCCTCTCTTCAGTCCCTGAAATTGACAGCTTGGCTGCTCCAATTCCCAATATAGCCAGGTTCCATAACCTCTCTAACCAAACCCAGCATATTTTGGTATCTTCTCATAAGTCCTCTACTAGAAAATTATACCTTAGCAAACGGAGACGATTTTTGATATGGGCTTCTCAAAATAACATTGATCCCTATCAAGCCCCCATTTCCTCAGTATTAGAATTCTTGGCTATGCTTTTCAATAAAGGGCTGCGGCAGCTACAGTTCGGGTACAGCTTGCTGCTATCTCTAATTTTCACCTTGGCTTTGAAGGATTGAACATAATGTCACACAAGCTATCCAAAGCTTTTCTCAAAGGGACCTTCCATCTCAGACCACCTGTGAAATCCCCTTATGCCCCATGGAACCTAAATTTTATGCTTTCACGCATTATTCTCCCACCTTTCAAGCCAGCTTCCTCATGTGATTTGAAATATTTGTCTTGGAAGACTATCTTTTTAGTAGCCATCACGTCTGCCCGTAGAGTATCAGAGCTACAAGCCTTGTCCATAAAGCTTCCTTATTTGATTTTCCATGCAGACAGAGTGTCCCTGGGAACAAACCCTTCATTTTTACCTAAAGTTTGTACTGAAGCTAACTTCAACCAGATCATAGACTTACCAGTGTTCTTCCCCAAACACACCAACAACTTAGAGTATATGCTGCACAAACTTGATGTCCATAGACAGCTCATATTTTACCTGGCTAGAACAAAAGAGTTCAGAAAATCAGAACAACTTTTCGTTTCTTTTTCAGATTCTAGGAAAGGTATGCCCATGGCAAATCTACAGTATCTAGATGGTTATCTGATTGTATCACCTTCACTTATTCAGCTTCCAAATTACCTCTGCAAAACAAAATTAAGGCTCATTATACCAGAGCAGTGTCCACATCTTCTGCCTTTTCTGCTAGGCTTCCTATAGACAACATTTGTGTAGCAGCCACTTGGTCAAGACCTCATACCTTTATCACTCATTACAAAGTTGACAAGGCCTCCAGGGACATGGCCTCCTTTGGTTCTATATTCCTGAAAAACATACTCCCGTGAGCCACCCGAGAAAGAACGTGCTTGGGATGCTACCCATCTGTAAGAATGAATGGCGAGATAGAACAACTTCACATATAGAAGTTATGTACTTACCATAACATTCCATGTGAGTTGTTAATCTCGCCTTCATTCTTACTTCCCACCCTCCTACCCCCTCAGGGTTTTTCAAGGACCGAGGAACTAGTTTTTATCCTCGTTGCTCAGTCTTTCTATGGGTTTTTTTCTAAAGAGTGATAGAATGGCACGTGGTATTATTAGACGCAGCCAACAAGATCTGAGGTAACTCAAGGTGCATCATGGGATAGGGACTTGGCCTTGAGCTGTCTGAAGACCTTGAGCTTTGTAGTAGGCTGACTCGGAGCCGAGGATCAGCTCTGAACCCATCTGTAAGAATGAAGGCGAAATGAACAACTCACATGGAACGTTATGGTGAGTACATAACTTCTTTTTTTTTCCCGTACTGGCACCAGTGTGCCTACCAGGATTGGGCAGTTTTTTATCTTGGGACTTGTGCACCCAGCTATCTTTTTTTGTTTTTGACTTACTTCTGTCCATGATATATGCTATATAAATACAGTCTATATATCAGTGTCACCTTGGTGAGATTTTGTGAAAAACAGGGCCTACCTGGCGAAGGTACTCACCAATACTTGAGAATGAATTCAGTTTCAGCACTAGTACTCCCCTTTGCTTGCTGACTTTTCATCTCTCCATTAGGACCCCAAGGTTCATAATGAGTCTTTCCATGGTTTTGCAGATGAAGCCAGTCAAGCTTATGGGTCTATAATTCCCACAGTTGGTTGAATGTGCCAGTTTGTGCAGCAGGATTACTTTTGCTGTCCTCCACTCCACTGGAACATAGCCAGTTTGCAGATTGTGGTTAAACAGGGATCCAAGTGGGTCTGCTAGGCCATGTTTTAAGTTGTTTAAAATGCAACATGGGATGTTGTCTAGTCCCATTGATCCTGTGTTTTTGGCCTTATAGAGTGCCAAGTTGGCCTGTTCTCTTGAGATAATAGGCTGACGAATGGTGGCAGGTATGCTTTGGAGAATGACTGGAGGGGGCTGGGGGAATGAATTTTCCTCCAAATCTGTTAGCTAGCAGGTTGGCTATTACCTCTGATTGTGTATGGGTGGTTCTGTCTGCAACCTTTTCAGCTGGGTATTCCCTTTTAGATTTTTGATATAGGTAAAGGATGTCTTGTGATTCGTAATTAGCTTTGGAGGACTTGATAAGGTCTCTAATTTGCTTGTTTAAGCTAGAGAGGGATTTCTTTCTCTGCTGAGACATTTCCCTCTTGTTCTTGGACATTAGTTTCTTTCTGTTGTTGTATAGCCTTTTTACACTTGGGGTCTACCATGGTGACTTATTTTTTGGCAAGACATGGTTTTAATCCTGTCAGGTACAGCCTATTCTATACAACTGCTTAAGTGGTTATACAGGGCATTGGTGTGCACCTCTCCATAGGAGTCTGTGTTATCTGCATTCAAGGGGGATTTGAAACCTCTTATACCATCACTTAGTAGGAGGCAGTTTGTCTTTGAAAAATTCTTAAGCATTTTTGAGCTTGTTGAGGTATATGGTCTTATAATTACATCAAACAAGGCTGATTTATGGTCTTGTCTTACCAAAGAAGAGATCACACAGGGGAGGGTGCAATGATGTCCCATGTTAGTGAGTACTATGTCTAGGACATTTGAGCCTCTTGTGGGTTTGCTGACTAGCTGTTCTAGAGCATTTGCATTAACAAAGTCCAAGAACCTCTGAGCCAGCAAGTTTGTGGTCATGTATGTTTCCCAGTCATTGGCAAGATAATTAAAATCACCCATGAGTAAGGTGTTGGGCTGTATGGCAAGTCACTCCAGTAAGTCCAGATATGTGGCATGCTTTTCCTGTTTTATGATGGGGGACTCATAACTAGATATCATGTGGTAGGTGGCTTTACCTATAGTTAATTGGACATGGAGTAGCTCAAGAGATTCATACTGTTTGACCAGTCGCAATATGCACTTATCCTTAATGAAGATGGATACACATCTTCCTTTGGTTCTGTCATGCTCAGTTTGTGGTCTGAATGTATGAAAGGCATTATAGCCCTGCATGGCCGGGGTGCTTTCTGGACCTTTGAACCATGTCTTGGTGACTGCACAGACATCAGCATCTTCCAAAGTGAGGAGTACTTCCAGGGAGTGCAGTTTCTTGTTTAGACTCCTAGCATTAATCAGCAGTACCTTGAGTTTATCTAGAGAAGATTTTGTTAAGTTGGGAGGTTGGTTATTTTAGCACTGCCTAAAAAAAGATATAATAGGGGTGGCTAATGCTTTGACACTATCCGAAAACCTGGAGGAGACAGGTGCAGACCATCTCTGGCAAAACAGCATGGTCTGTCTGCACACCATGTCATCCCAAGCTGACAGGTATTGGATCCCCTTGGACTGACACCAGAAGCTAAGCTAATTGTTAAAGTCAATAATTTTTTGCTTGTATTGTGGCATCATCCTTGGAAAAGGTAGAATGCTGCTTAAGGCTAGGCTTATACCTGCCTGTAACACATAATCTGGCAGCTCAATCATCTCTGTCTTCATATAATCCAGTGTGGTGCATCTCAATTCATTTACCTCCATATGGACTGTAATGGATTCATACCAGTTGTGGTTGAGGGACTTGAGTGCTTGAGTGACTTGACGGATCCTGGCAGCTGACAGGCAGCTAACCATAACCCACTCCTTATCTAGCCTGGTGAAGGAAACATCCATGTGTCTCACAGTTGAGTCACCTATGACCAATGCATTAGGTTTTGTGTTATCACGCCTTTTGGGCTTATTTGTTGAGACACTGGTATGTGTGTTATCATGTGTTGTGGTTGTTTTTTGCATTGTTATGTGTGTAAGTGGTTTCCATTTGGGAGGCCTCTGATCTTTTGGTAAGTTACTAGTGAGTACCTCCGCATTTGTAGGTTTACATGTTATGTCCTTATTTAGTGTGGGAAGTATGTGTGTGCTGAAAACCTGTTTGGCATTCAGTTTGTCCTTATGTGAGAGCCTTGCCTCCAATTTCATAGTGTAACTGCATCTGTCCCATAAAGTGTTTGTTTGAGGAAACTGCCCATCCATGATATCAGGCTCTTAATGTATGTTTTATTGGGGAAGGGAATGGGTTAATTTGACAGGACTGTGCTGGTAGTGCTGAGACTACAATAGGGACCTATACTTTGTGTAGGCTAAGGTTGATCAATAAGGCAACGCTGCAGAGTGAGCAGCTGAGTTGCTCCTAGAGCAGCAGAAAAGCTTGGAAGAGTTTCACTGACAGCTGTTTAGGGAAAAACTGAGCTTCAAGGCTTTTGCGCCTATACAGGACACTGCTAACCACTGCTGAGTCAAAAGCAGCACCGTGCAAATGCTAGGTTTAAATACTAGCAAAGAGAAACAAGTTTTAAGCTAACTACAAATCAGGAAAGCACACAATAAGCCATTCATAGGTTCATAGGTTCATAGGTAGGTACTAGGCTATCAGCCTAAGTGCCTACATAAGCCTAGCCAACAAGGTTCCCTGGCTTATGCCACCCAAGAAACTTATTTTCCTGTGCCACTGTCGAGCAGAGACACAGAAGTGATCCCCGGGATGTATTTCCTATTTCCCATTCACTCATCAAGATTTTTCTTGAAGAGTGCTAATGAAGAACAGTGCTTGACATAGATGGGTAGCCTTTTCCAGAGTATGGGAAGTCTCTGAGACATTAATCTATCCCTCCAGCATGTCCTGTTTATTGTAGTGACAAGGTTTAGGTCCCTAGAGCATGTAGCTCAGAGGGATTGGGATTTCTTTAGGTGTAGCATGTCCAACAGCTCTGGGTTTGACATAGCTTTATATGTTAAGCAGAGATCACCTCAGAGTAGCTGATCTGCTACGGAGCAAAGCTGGAGTTTTTTGAGGCGGTCAGTGGAGGGCATTTGTTTGAGGCCAGAAATTCTCTTTGTGAGGAACTTCTGTGGCCTTTCCAGCTGCTGCAGATGTCTTGTGAGATACATTCCAAAAGGGGTGTTGTACTCTATAATGGGTCTAATGAATGTCGAGTAGAGGGGAACAATGACCTCTTTTTTCCTGGATGAGAACCCTTTTATGATGAGGTGTGCCACGTAGAAGGACTTCCTGACTACTGTGGCAATGTGACTATCAAAGGAGAGACTACTGTCCAACTGGGTCCCAAGGTCTCTTATCACACATTTGGTGTTAAGTAGATTGCTGCCTATGTGGTAGTTCATGGGTACAAAATTTTTACCAAAGGGGATGACACTTCACTTTTTGGCATTGAGCTTGAGGCCATGGCTCTGACACCAGGCATCTATCTCAGCGAGGCCCTTCTGTAGGATGTCCACATCATTTGGGGACTTGACTATGGCTCCTAGTTTGTAGTCATCTGCGAACTTCATTAGCCAGGGGCCTTCTGTGTTAGCCTGTACTTCAGAGAAGTAGATACCAAACAGGAGAGGTCCCAGGATGGAACCCTGTGGTACTCCACTTGTCACTGCTTTGAGGTCAGATTTGGAGTCTGCAACTTTTACAGTGTGGGTTCTGTCAGTGAGTCAGCTGGCAACCCATCTTGTGACATAGGGATTTATACCTAGTTTAGTGAGTTTAGCTATAATTCCAGAATGGGGGATGGTGTCGAAAGCCTTGGCGAGGTCAAGATAGGCTGTATGAAACACCTTACCCTCATCTACGGCTTTGGTGACTGCCTCAAAGAAGTCGATCAGGTACAGGAGGCATGATCTGCCTTTCACAATCCCGAACTAGGTGGGATCCAGAGTTTGGAGGTTACCAATGTCTTTGTTTATGAGTTCCATGATGATACGTTCAATGGCCTTGCAGACCAGGCTCATCAGGCTAATAGGTCGATAGTTCCCAGGATCAGTGGTGACTCCCCCTTTGTGGAGTGGGATAATTGTTGCTGTGTGCCATTCAGTGGGCACAAAGCCTGATAAAGGCTATTATTGAACAAGGTGCTTAAGTGGGGGCCAGTTCGTTCTGAAGTTGTGTAAACCGCAGCCTGGGATGTGGTCCGGCCCCATGGATGCTGTGTTTTTGGCTTTAGAGAGTGCAGCTTTTACCTGCATAGTTGTGATTACAGGGACTCTGCATTCTTCCTGTATAGATATGGGCCCTTTAGGGGTTGGGGGGGTAATGTTAGCACTGAACCTATCTGCCAGGATGTTGGCAATATCAGTTGGTTCTGTAATTTTCGTGCCATTCTGCTGTAACTCAGAGCAGATCTGGGTGATGCCATTGAGATCACCAGCTTCACCAGATTCACCAGCAATCCCCAACTCAGATAGGTTAGATTAGCACATGTCTGCCACAAGGGTACAGAAAAACACTTTCTTAATGTAGACTAGTTGGTTTCGAGCCCAAATGTAACAAGACCACACAATCTACCTAAAACAGCCCTACAACTAATAGATATGATGTAATACAGTGCAATTAACTACATAAAGCAGCAGCAGACAGTACAGTTTTTTTAAACTGCTGAAGTACGGTCACAGTACATAAGAGAAGCGCATAAAATACTTATGTGTGTTTCCCAGCTCAGACAGACCAGGTAAACACCTACTGCCACTAGACGAATAATCCCAGTCCACCTATTGTAAAAGCACAGTAAAGGAGTATCTGGAGTGAAATGCTACCACAATCAAACTTAAATGTACAGATACAGCAGTGTACTTTAAACAGCTTATAAAAGTGTGAGTTTTCAGTAAAAGTACTTTGCTTTGTATAAATGAGCCAAGAGCCACTCTGTTGTACAGAATTTATAAAGGCACTAAAAACACGATAAACTGATTAATAAATCCTCCAGCCAAAAAAAAAAAAAAAACTACACGATGAAATCTCACATGTTCCCCCACTCTAAATAGACCAGACTACCTCCCAGTGCACTAGATGGAAAATCCACCTCTTAATGTAAAAACAAGTTCTTGCTAGAGTGCAAAAATACACTATATTATCCAATAGCTAGCTAAAAAGCTTTGTCTTTCGTTCGAGGCTGGAGTGGTTCTTGGGGTGGATCTCTAGTGCAAAGAAGTATCCAGAAAAGAGCTGGGCAATTCTATAATCATAAACTTGATAGTATTATCTCTACCCATGAAAGATTATGCAAGGGGGCTTGGTAAAGTTCTTAGATGAATTACCTATTACCAGAAAGCAGAGTGCCTGTTGTAATTCTCAGATCTGTAATTTAAGTCCTGGAATTATAAAAAAAAGCCCAAAAATAGCAAAATTAAATGAAAACAGCAGATGTCAACAATAGTTGTTTTCCTTTGAAGTTAATTTTTTACAGCTTAGTAATTCTCATCCCTGATAACTCAACAATTGCCATATCTTTGAGAAAAGGGATTACTCTGATACACAGTACCATCAGACTAAGTACATGTAAGTCCCCATTTTTGTAGATTCAGTCTCTCTAGTCTGAGGCTAGCACTTACAGATCTTGAAATTTAAAACTGTTACCCAGAAATGACCTGACTATCATCAATTTGATATTACAGTTGCAGGCATGTCTGTCATTTATCTTGCTTCACAAATGTGCCTCTGCATTCCCACTGCAGTCATCCACTCCTACTTACTCTCCATAAAGAAAAGAAAACAGGTACATTAGGTGCAGCTTTTGGGAGGTCATTTTAGTGAAAAGGAGAAAAGCAGACACTAAGAAAGTCTTTCTAACCCATTTACAGACAGTGATTAAAATCCACTTTGGATAGTTAGTGATGAGCTTGAATTTTGTAAGTCCTTTATAGAAAAAACTAAAATCTAAGCAAATATACAGTATATACCACATGAAGCATGTTCAAAGAGACTTACACACATACTTCAGAGATGACTGTGTCACTAATTAATATGGTACTCATTCCATGTTGTGTGAAATATAGAGGATAATGATCAGGTCGCAGATCTTAACTTATTTATTATGTGTTCGAGACATGGATGCCAATACTGAAGAGGTGAATCTTGACATCCATGTCGAAAGCACATACTATGTAGTTAGGATAGTAGTTCCAATCATAATTCTTTGTTGGAGATTTATCTTCCCAAAATACTACAACTTAATCAAAAGTAATAAGTAAAAAAAAGGCCATGTGTTGTGTTGTCTTTAAAGCCAGTAAGGCAGCAGGGTTTACATTTTTGCATATTCACTGTGTAAGGGAAGCTGCCCTGTGTAGTTTAGCAGACATCAGTTAGATATGGGAGTTGAAACAAAGACGTTTTTACCTGTTGCTGCTATTTACTTGTCAGTGTTGTCTGTTTCAGTGCATACCCAACCTTAACAGCACCTAGGGGGTGCTTAACAGTTGCTAAAGACTCCTCTAAGTATTGTTAAGGCCAGGTCTAGTGCTATAACAGTGCTGAACCAGATTGTAATGTGGCAATTTTTTTAGCATGGTCACTGTGCTCCATGCACTACAACATTTTTATTTAACACACTACTTGATATATTATTCTGCTACTTTGCAGTTTGTCTGTGTTCCTTCTTTTCAGATTTTTTTTTCTGGTTAAAGATGTTTTTCATTATTTGTCAATTTTATTGTGCATTCTCCAAACGATATATGCCTTTGCCAAAAGTTTATCATAAGCAGTCACATTTTTTTATTTTGTATAATTCCAGTTGGAATAAAAGCTCAAGAGATATGAGGAAGGGTAAAGTAATACTGTCCTTCTATAACCTTACTGTATGCCTTGGTTTGAGCATTGAAATGAAGTTATAATCCACAGAGCTTCACCGGTACCCCTCCCCCTTTACTACATCACAGTGGAACTCCAGGTCTTTCACATCCTGTATCAAACAAGTATGTCTCCAAATGTCATAGGAATGCCCCATGTTATGGCTCAGTTTGTTGCATTGAATTAGAATACAGATAATCAATTTCACATAACCAGCTAAGTCGTTAATATAAAAATGCAAGCAAAATTACAGAATCTGCTTATTGATCTTCAGGAGTTAAAAAAAAATAAAAGCAATTTCACTGCTTGTAATTGTAAGCAGTAGGTCACACAGCAACAAGCTTTGAAATTAACTTTCCACATGCTGAGCTGGGTACTTGGCAGAAAAATGAAATTAATTTAGCTAACTATAAAGCTAGAGGCTTATACTTCTTTTGATAAAGGCTAGGATGTGATTTGTTTCAGTACTGTACAGTATTATGTAATATTGCCTTAACTACTGTTAAACATAAATCAGATGCCCCCTCAAGAAAAAAAGCAGCAGTTAATCAATTTGTTTGTAATCCTTTCTTACAAAAGCATTAAGAAAGATCTGCCATTTGTAATGACATTTTTTTTAAAAAAGTACTGGTGTTTATAAATTCTGTGAAGCCTTTGGGCATAAAATTTGCAAGTCAGTAAAATCCAACTTTATTAATTTATATACATTTGTTTTTTTACTTTGTCTTCACAATGATTTAACTAGCATTTGACTAGTAGCCATTTATTTATTCACATTATAACTAGACTTGTGAACTAGTCCTGAAACCTTTTTCAGTCACATCCAGGAAAAATAGCTCTCTACTTCTTTGCTCAGGAATTCTGGGCAAAGCTAAAAGTAGTTCGGGAAGGCACTAAAATCAGGGACAATTTGAAATATTAATCAAGCCGTGGTGGTGCAGCAGTAGTCTTGTTGCCTCACAGCAAGAGGTTCTCCTGTTCGATTCTCGGGTGGAGTCTGCATGTCCTCCCCGCGGTTGACTGGCCTCCAAAAGACATGCGTGAATGGGTGAGCCTTCGCTGAAGGTTGGGCTGGCAACCTGGCACCATAAAAATCTACTGCCAATCATTAGCGGACCGGAGTTCTGCTGTGGTGACCCCTAACTGGGAAAAGACAAACTCTAATTTCCTTAGAAAGTTGGTAGAACAACAGGTTTTGCATCAACGTGCATTTTCTGAAGTATGAAACTAACGTCTGGCATTACTGACTGTAATACTCTGTGATTTAGGAACTCCACAAAAGCACAAAAGACGAGGAAAACTTCAAAAACAAGTCCCAGGCACAGAAAGGTCCATTCAAACTTTAATAATACATGAAGTGCTTTTCGTCTGCTCTGAAAGGCAGACTTCTTCAGAAGTAATAGCACAGAAACAAGTTTACACATAAATACTCATTAAAACCAAAAAACACGGGCTAATTCAAATCATTAATCAATTAAGCATACTGCTTAAAATCCTAGGCAATGCAGTAACATAAGAAAAGTTGTTACAAATTTTAAATTAATTTAACAATGCACTATAAGGTAATTTTACAAACAACTACACATACATCCACTAAACTACTATGAAATAAACTACCACAGATATACTAAATTTAATAATGACCATAATGTTCTGCACAAAAATAAAATATGAAAATTAAAAACAAAACCTACACACCAAAAGCAATAATAATAAATTAATTATTACCCAATAAATACTATTGTCTTATATTTTATTATGCATAATAAAAATAAAAAGTGAATGATGAAAGACTTGCATTACATTTTATCTCTTCAAATAATGAGTATTTATGTGCTGCAGTAGAGTTGTCATCTCACAGCAAGAGGTTCTCCGGTTCGATTCTTGGCTGGGGTACCTTCTGTGTGGAGTCTGCATGTCCTCCCTGCATTTGTTCATAGGTTGATACTAGGCTATCTGCCCTACGGCATTTATAAGCCTAGCCAGAGTGTGTTTGGCTTTCGCCACCCTTTTAGATTAGTAGACTGTGCCTCTGTATAGTAGGTCACAGAAGATAGCCCTTTTAAGGTTAGTTTACTGTGCCTCTGTCTAGTAGGGACACAGAAGAGATCCCAGGGGTAAACCTACGATCTCCCATCCACTCGTCAAGATTTCTCGTGAAGAGGGTCATTGAGGGGCTCTGCCTAACGTGGATTGGGATTTTGTTCCAGAGTGAGGGAAGCCACTGGGATATGAATCTGTCCCTCCAGCATATCCTATTTATTTCTGTGCTGAGGTTTAAGTCCCTGGAGCGTATAGCTCTAAGGGATTTGGATTTCCTGAAGTGGAGCATGTCCATTAATTCTGGGTTGGACATGGTTTTATACGTCAGGCACAGATCGCCTCTGAGTAGGCGGTAAGCAACCGAGCAGAGCTGGAGTTTCTTTAGCCTAACTGTGTAGGGCATCTGTTTGAGTCCCTTGATCCTCTTGGTGAGGTACTTTTGGGGGTTTTCCAGTTGCTGCAGGTGTCGGGTAAGGTACATCCCAAATGGGGCATTGTATTCAATTATGGGCCTGATGAGTGATGAGTAGAGGGGCACAATGACCTCTCTTGATCTAGATGTGAACCCTTTTGCGATAAGGTGGGCTATATAGAAGGTCTTTCTCACCACTTTAGCAATGTGATTGTCAAAGGAGAGATTGCTATCTACTTGGGTCCCCAAATCCCTAATTACTTCTTCCGTACTTAATGGATTACCACCTATGTGGTAACTTGTGGGCAATTTGTTTTTCCCAAAGGGGATGACTATGCACTTTTTGGCATTTAGCTTAAGGCCATGGCTCTGGCACCAGTTATCCATCTCTGTGAGACCCTTTTGGAGGACGCTTGTGTCAGTTGGCGAGTTGATTATGGCACCCAGTTTGCAGTCATCTGCGAACTTGGTCAGCCATAGTCCTCCCGTGTTAGCCTGTACCTCAGAGAAATATATACCGAACAAGAGAGGTCCCAGGACTGAGCCTTGTGGGGCACCACTTGTAACTGGTTTAGAGTCTGACATGGCACCTGCAATTCTGACCATATGGGTTCTATCCCTGAGCCAGTTTGCAACCCATCTTGTGACATAGGGGTTGATATTTAAGCTGGTGAGCTTATTTAGGATGCCCAAGTGGGGAATTTTGTTGAAGGCTTTTGCGAGGTCCAGGTAGGCTGTGTGGACTACCTTCCATTCATCTATGGCCTTGGTGACTGTTTTGAAGAAGTTGACCAGGTTCAAGAGGCAAGATCTGCCCTAAACAAAGCTGAATTGGGTAGGATCCAGTGTTTGGAGGTTCCCTTTGTCTTTGTTTATGAGTTCCATGATGATACACTCCATAGCTTTGCAGACCAGGCTAGTCAGGCTTATAGGGCGATAGTTTCCGGGGTCCATTGTGGCACCACCTTTGTGGAGTGGGACCACTGTTGCTGTACACCATTCCTTGGGTACATATCCTGTAGTAAGGCTGAGATTGAACAGTGACTATGTGAAGATTCAGTTCTTCTTGGAGCTCATGTAAGACACAGCCCGGGACACCGTCCGGTCCAATTGATGCTGTGTTTTTTGCTTTGGAGAGGGCAGCTCTCACCTGTGCATCTGTGATGTCAGGGAGGCTAAACTCTGTTGGGATAGACATTTGCTCTTTTGGGGGGAAGGGGGGGAGAAGTTTGCACTGAACCTGTCTGCCAGGATGTTGGCAATGTCTGTGGGTTCAGTGTATTTTTTGTCATTTTGCACTAACTCAGAGCATATCTGGGAGTTGCCAGCCAGGTTCCTGACATAACTAAAGAAGGCCTTGTGATTATCTTTAGTGTCTTGTGCAATTTTTCTTTCGAAGCTGGCCTTAGATGATTTTATGAGGAATCGTAGTTTCTTGCTAGTACTGATCAGAGATGCCTTCCCTTTTTGGGATTTTGCTCTATCATGTAGTAGCTTCCTCCTTCTGTTGTATAGCTTATTTATGGCTGGGGTCCACCAAACAGGTCTCCTGCCTTTGGAGGAGCGAGTCTTGGTTTTATTTGGGATAGCACGATCCATGCATTCCTGTAGGTGTCCATAGAATGTGTTTGTAATGGATTCTGCGGTTTGGGCCGTATTTTCCACTGACCTCGGTTTTGAGAAGTGTGAAGTTTGCTTTTGAGAAGTTCTTCAGTGTGGTTTCCTTGGCTGGGGGTGGGGACGGGATATGGATGTCCAGTGGGATTAATTTATGGTTAGATCTCACCAATGAGGGGTATACCTCTGGTATGGAACATAGAGTCCCCATGTTGGTGATGATCAGGTCCAATATGTTTTCCCCTCTTGTGGGAGTGGTGACCAGTTGTTCCATAGCATTTGAGTTTATAAATTCTAGGAACCATTGGGCGAGGGTGTTGGGGCTTGAGTAGTGCTCCCAGTCTATGTTGGGGTAGTTGAAGTCACACAATATGATGGTGTTTGGAGAGACCTTCATATTCTCCAGTGTTCTCAGGAAAGCAGAGTGGGGTTCCTGAGTTTGGGAGGGTGGTCTGTAGCAGGCTACAAACTGAAAGGCAGTTTTGCCCACTGTTAGTTGCACATAGATGGTCTCCGATGCTTTGTGCAGTGTTTGTGTAGGTTTCCTCTGGGTGCTCCAGTTTCCTCCCACGTTACAAAGACATGCGTCTGGAGTGTTTCTCCCTGGGCCTCTGCCGAAAATTGGCTCATTAAGTTGGACTTTCCCAGTTAACAAATAATAAATAAATGTCTAGACAGTTTTAAGGCACTGTCTCAGGGTAGTGGCTGTACTGAGCTAAGTGAAGCTAAAGAATGTATAATATATTAAAAATGTTATTTTCCTTTCCTACTTATATGCTTGAAATATTTGCATGGATGAACATATATGTATATTTCTTTATATTAATCTGTCTATCTATATGTATGTATGCATTTATGACTTCCCATAAAAGATGTATGGTAACCAGTGAATCAGGTTTTAACTGCCTAAATACATCTAGCCATAATCACCTCACCTTTTATTGTGGATGAGAAAACTGAAGTCTTGGCACACAGAGATGGCTGTTTGTGTGAGACTGCTGTGTGTTTTTCCTGGGGAGTTTTCCTTTCCCCATTATTGTATGACTGTGGAGTTAGCATTTATACATTTAAGGGATGTGGAGGCTTGCCCTCCTCATGATAGGTGTGAGGTGGGGGCGTAACCCCTGCAAAAAATGTTTAATTTGGTGGGTGAGGGTGGGTTATTGGTGGAATGTATTCTTAATCAGTTATAACTGAGCACTGTTTTTGTGAAAAATTTTGCATCATTTATTTGTACATAATACCATATATAAATGCAGTTACATGTGTACATAAACGTTATATGTAGTGGAATGCTTTAACCTCACCCAGAACTATAGGACTACGGTGCCATTTTGTCATCAAACACTGGATGACTTCTAATAATATTTCCCCTCTCCTTTGGCTGATTAAGTCATAGTGACATTATTGTGTAATATATTCAGTATGCCTCTGATTCACTAGCTATTTAAATCCCTTTCATTTCTATAACTATTGTTATGGCATTCACAGACGTGTACACCTAGAACACTGGCTATGCGATAAATATGGTAATATGCAGCTTGACCAGCCTGGTACCATTTCTGAGAGATGGCAATCCTTAATAGTCACACTTACTATTAGAGATTTATAAGTGACACCCAGATTATTGCTAAATGCCATAGTGAAGATCAGGCCTTGATGGAAGTTAATGAGCTCCTGAATGATAATGTAGTATAGATAAATACAAAGAATCTTGTATACTTTGACACAAGAAGGATATTTGTTAAAGGACTGGTGGAGGTACAGAGTGCATGAGCAAAGGTTTTCCACTTGAGCAATTGAGAGACTTCTTGTGTCAGTATTGGACACAAAATATTTTTAACTGAGCTGAATGTAGTGTTTGTTGTCAGAGACCTGCCCAGAGTTTGAGGGACTGCAGCATTATAGATTAAAAACATAATGTTTTGTTGCTAGGTCTGGGTTTCAGGGAGATAAAGCCCTCAGTATGATCCAGACAGCCCAGGTTCAAGTAGCAGACCAGCAATGCAGGATAAAACCCTGATTATGACTCACACAGCTGATGTTCAAGTGAGAGGCAGAGTACTGGAGGAACTGGTTGAACAGGATGGAGTAAATGTCCTGTTCTGGTTTGCCCATCTTGTGAGGAAGAGGGATGCCCAGGTCAACCATCTGATGGACTTGGCAGAGGTAGGTGTTCCAATAGATGGCAGAAATGGTGGAGCTGTCTGCACCCACCAATCTGTACATTTGTACAGTAGTTACATTGGCTTTTGTAGAAGATGCATGAAAATGTGCATGAGTCATCCAAGTGATATTATGGGAACTTTGTAAACATCAGACTGCCATGGGGTGGGGTTAGGGTATCAAGAAATATCTTCTTGCATACTATGCAGGGCTGATGTTTTGCAAGGGGTGGGAGAAGGCTGAAGATAATAAGGGTTGACCAGAGGAGCCCCAGTGCAGGGTGGAATAAAGGCAGATTCTTAGCAAATGGGACACAAGCTGTTCACATTCATTAACTTTTTACAAAAAGCTGAGCTTTCAACTGAAGTACAATGCACCTAAAGAAGGTGATGGAAAAACCTTCTTGGCTTTCTGGATGATGCCCCAATCATGTTGTCTTTGACCTGTTGCCACTTATCTGTATTTGGTGGGCTACTGGGAGAATGATTGACTTTGGACTGTTTGGAAGGAGGCTGAGAGATGACAGACAAGGAAGGATCTTTGTCTTTGCTATATTGTAATTAGAGCACAAATGAAGTATCTATATTTTTGTACTTTATTTTATATATATATATATATATATATATATATATATATATTGCTATTTGTAACTGTAGAAGTATGGGGGTTGTAATGTCTTTGTTTTCATGTTGAAATTGGTATTCTTATCCTTTTTGGCCAGTTTTCTGCCTGAAAGGGCATTTTGAATCAGTGTATTCACTCACTTAGCAAACATATTAATAATAAATAAAGTATATAAAAAAGAAACATAATTTTAGAATACAGACAGATGATCCCAGTTAGCCATTCTAGTCAAAGCTATTTAAAAACCTGGTGTAATATCAGCAAATATGTATTATCATTATTACACCGTCTGTTTTGTTTGGCTTTTAGCGTTTACACATATGCATAGAAGTTTTCTGTAAGCCGCGGTGGTGCAGCGGTAGTGTTGTCGCCTCACAGTAAGAGGTTCTCACATTCGATTCTCGGCTGGAGTGCCTTCTGTGTGGAGTCTGTATGTCATCCCCATGGTCGAGTGGCATTCAAAAGACATGCAAGAATGGGCGTGCCTTTGTTGAAGGTTGGGTGTCGGGCTGGCACCTCGGCACCATAAAAATCGACTGCCAATCATTAGCGGACCGGAGTTCCGCTGTGGCGACCCCTAACCGGGAAAAGCCGCAAGAAAAAACATGGATGTTTTCTGTTAAAGAATATATTTCCCGTTATAAAGAAGTTAACCTGTATCATATCACCGATACATATGTATTCCTGTTCTTAAAGAATTACTTTTCTTCTGCAGTCAGTGTTAATTAAGTCAAAAAATTAACTTACTATGGTTAAATACATTTAAATGTTATTGCAGCAATAACCCACTGCTCGGTGTGGGTAAATCAGCATTACCCATACCCAGCCGTCGGTTATTGCTACTATACAATGACATTATTTAAGAAAAAAATACTTTTCTTAAATAATGTCTTTGTGTAATGGTGCTGGGTGTTCTTCTGCATTACTTCCGGAGTCTGCCTTTTGATGATGTACTGCGCATTAGTATGAGACTTAGATTCCCAGGCTTACACAGTACATCACTGCTTTAGAAAACAAGCAAAGTATGACCTCCATTGCTATTTTTTGAAAAAAAAAATGTAACTTCCGGACAGTTTAGACATACGAGAGAAACAGGGGGAAAATGCAAGGAAAATCAAGTCTGCTTGTTTAGTTTGCAGAACATACCTGAATTTCCTTGTATTTTCTCTGCTGTCGTACGTTCCTCTCAACCTTTTCTTTGCAGAAATGCGGACAAAGCAGAAATAAAGAAGGGAGAATAATTGTGCATTGTCTGAAGGAAAGAAAGTCTGAAACTGAAATGTTTGTCTTTATTTCGTGATTTCGTTCCTCAGTGATTTGTT
The DNA here is from genome assembly GCF_019279795.1 of Protopterus annectens. Lineage (NCBI taxonomy): Eukaryota > Metazoa > Chordata > Ceratodontiformes > Protopteridae > Protopterus > Protopterus annectens. The sequence continues at coordinate 744,511,907 of NC_056733.1, read as the reverse complement.
GGAAAACCACAAATTTTATGAGGAATGAAGTCACTAAATAATGACACGCTTTTCAGTTTTAGACTATTTCCTTCAAACTAATGCTTGTCTATGACATACGAAAAGAAAAAAAAAGTCTGGCCGCTCAATGATATTTTAGCGTCCTGAGTTTTTCTGTTGGTATAGGCTCAATTTGCAATGGGCACGCTAGTTGGGCTGACCAATCAGCATGCTCGTTTTTGAATATTAATGGCCAGTCATTGTATAATAAGAAATGTAATTATAGTAATTATATTTTTAACTAAGATTTTATGTCATTCCTTAAGAGGATATCCATATTAAATCTCAGAAAATATAGTAGAAGAAACCATTCCCTAACCTGCATTTTCATAATCTGGAGTTAGATTGTATATCTAACAGTACACTATTTTAACATAACTGATCATTTTTAAAATGCCAAAATATCACATATTCATTTTTTATCTGTGTTCTATTAATGTCTCTGTAATTTTTGTTTTCTTTAGAAGTTCATAAGAAAGATACATGTTGCTGAACTTGTTAGGCTTTCAGTTTTGAGTACACAAGTCAGCCTTCCACATTTAGCTCGACATTGAGATGTGTGTTTTTAAAGCATTTTACATAGTAAGGTTTTGATTTATATGTATATTAGAATATCTTAAAGATGGCATGGCTTTTAAGTCCTACATTTTAATGTGTTTTTTTCTTCATAAATATGTTTTGTAGGTAGAGAGAGAGATACTACTAATAAGTGAAGACAGCCATTGTCAACTAGGAGACTGTCAATGTCAAAATCTTGAAAATGCCAAAGTCAGCACACTTTTGTGCATGTGCTAGAAAACAGCCTTGGCACATGCAGTCTTTCACTTCTAAAAAAAAATAAAATAAAATATTGTTTTTTGTAGGAGCAAGACCCCCCCCCCTCCAGAACCCCCCACATTCTCCACTAATTACATATACTAACTCTGAGATTACACAAATATGGGGTAAGGACATATTTCCCAACTCCTGGATTTCAGCTCCATAGTCAACCATATGTAGCTGGCTATGCAGCTATCAACCTAACACTCAGTCGACTGGGTCACTAGCACCCATATCTGTATATGTGTGTGTGTGAATATATATGTGCTACAATTTTTATATGGAAACTGGCAATGAGATTTTTTTTATTTCCTTTTATATGAATTTCAGATAATGAGATTAATTATATCAGGAAAGAACAAGTTCTATGTCACTTGTTTATTTTACTTGTTGGAAAAGCTGTGGTGCAAAGTATACCTCTCAAACTCTAAGCTCAAGAAATCTGAACAAATCTAAAAATAATGGGGGAACAAAGGATCAATATCAGAGAATTTTTTTAAATACTGGTCCTATAAACTTAGAAAATAACTAGAGTAAAAGTTTATGCATTAGCATGCATTTTCTGAAGGATGTGAAGTCTTAACCTCAAAAGTCTGTCATTGTTTAATGACTTCATTCCTCAGTTGCTTGCTAGTAAACCACAAATTGTATGAGGATCCAACCAAACATATGAGGCAAAAATCTAGACATTCGTGAAAAACTGAAGAGTTGAAAGATGTGATGCAAAGATATACATGTATAAATACTTCTCAGCTGCTACGAGTTAGGCATGACATTATGATTTTTGCCCTCAAGTTTTGACTTACTTCTTTAAGATTTAGTGATATTTTTCGAAAGGTTATACCTATTTAAGGGTATATGTATCATAAAATAACCAAATAAGACTGAACAAAGCCTTCTTATTACAAACTACATGGGGTTATACTTGGAGGCCTCCTGTTTAGAAGATAAATAAAGTGCACCTCTATCTGACTTTCTGCAATGATTTTAAAGGCCAGTGCTATGATTTTTAATGCTGAGGGGCTGTGAGATATGCCTGTATATATCTGGCAGTACTTTATTTGTTTTGGGGAAACCTTGCAAAAGAAAAAATTCAAATTGAGGAGAGTAGTAAAGTGGGCCCTTGTGTTGTGCTGGGCAAGTCAGGTGACAGCATGCTTAACAAGAGGCAAATAAACTGAACCTTTGAGACAGAATCTTATGAACTAAAGTGCAATGTAAGTAGGGGAGAGACAGAGAGAGAGAGTATGAAACAGAAAGTGACCTGACAGTAAACACTACGAACAGTGATAAGGGTCAAGTGATATATGTACTAGCTCTTCCTGTTTGCTTTCATAAGTTATTTCTGATTTCACAAATTGCAATTCTATAATATGACAGACAGATGGCATGATATTATGAAATGGTATCTAAACATAGCCTCTGCCCACCTTACTAATGCCTCCTAACCCTAACTCTAAAAGTACTAAATGATTTAAGACATGGTTAGGAATCTCTTTTGGAGACTTGGGCACTGGAGAATCTTAAGGAGATAGTATATATATATATATCCCCAAATGGTGGTTCCTGAGGTTTGCCTTGTTGATGCAGTGGCTAGGAATTCAGGCTCAGACCTGTGCCTGCCCAGGATATATGGCAGAAGATGTCCTTCCTGTCTCATATGGATGATAAACCTTATATAATGTAGCCTTTATTATTTATGTTGCATTAGTATGGTGAATCAGAACAATATTCTTTATAATATGGTACTACTGAATATAAAGGTACTAAACATTTAAATAAGTAGTAGGATATGTTATGCGTCCTATTTTTCAATTACAGATACTCTTATTTTTGAGGTAAACCTTTGTGGTATTTTAAATATATAGTACAGGTATTTATACTAATCCTTTTTTTTCTATTTATACATCACATCATCATCACTTGCATAGCTGTCATACAGGGTTTCTTTGATCACATTAGAAAAAGCATTAATTTTTCATTAGTATAGGATAGTTTACTGAAATCATCAATTCATGAATTGTTGCAGTATCAAAGTAGCAGTCTCAAACGTTGTCCATATATTTTCTTTTCTGAAAAACAAAAACTTAATTGCATTCAAATGACATGTCACACATTAACATTTTAAACATCATCATAACAGGTCTGTCTCAACAGTGCAGCATAAATATACATATAAAAATTGAACCACTGTCATGTTACTATATCATGTAACCGCATATGAGAATATACCTACTTGTACCATTTAGATGGTAATCTTAACAGATGCCAACATGTAAGACACTTGTATATGTAACATACATAATTTAATTTAAATGTAACTTTAAAAATCAAATAGATTAAAATGAAAATCAAATCTTACATGGATTCTTTGAAATTAAATTTCCTCCTCATTATAAAAGGAGAATGCTATATCTTAACTATTTTCACTGGAAAGTCTAAATTTCGTTCTACTTAACAGGCCATTAGATTCACATATTAATCTATTTCAGCCCATCTGCTTAGTATTGAACTGTAAATTCTATTATTTTAACCACTTCCGTCCTGGCTATCAAGTGAGTTGTTATATATCTGTGATGGTAACTATCTGTCATATTTTTCCCATGGAATTTTCTTGGCAGCACGACTCTCGCTATGCTTCAGATGATCAGTTTTTTCTTTCATGTCAGTCTAAACTTACCCTTCCTTGTAGTCACATTTTAGCTACTAACGTCACCAAAATAATCTTGCCCATTGTAGTCTGGTACAATATAGTCCTTTGTAATGACCCATCATCAGTATAATTTTAGTAGGCCTTATGTATCTCTGAAAATCATCCTTATAATAGATTTTCCAAGTCATCTCTAAAAGAATTTAAACCTTTGCATGGCCAAATAATATCCACAAATGCCAAATACACCCTCCTGTCATCCCCAACATTGAGACAAACTTGTGGAATGTAAAATAATTATGCAAAGACTTCCATGCAAAAATCCTATACCTGATTGTTTTGATGGCATAACTGGATAATTGACACATCCTCTTTCAAGTTACTTTGTCCACCTCATCACTGAATGCTGGATTTCAGTCCTACTTTACATTGTTTATAGTGCCATGATCCATATCTATCATAGCTCTCACCAATGGAGTTGTGTTAGCAACTCTGACAAGCCCAAAGGCATTGCTGTGGCAATCAATCCTTCATATTGTAATTTTAAGTAAATTATATTTATGTTAAATCTGCAGCCATGTACTGCAATTTATATCAAATTTTACTGATCCCAAAATATAATTCTAGTTTTTCCTACTTTTCTAGTTCTTTAAACCTAAATCTGCCCTGCATTCCTAATTTACTGTCTTCAGTAGAAATAATAATTTCAACTGTAAGTTATTTTCTAGTTGGGCAAAATATCAACTAAAGTCAACACCAACTGTTTTGTCATACAGGGTTGAATTACTCATAGCATAATACATACATAAAAAAAATGCAAACCTGTTAAAATTTATGGTAACTGTGGTGATCTTGTCAATTTTCTTTAACCAACAGGACTTAGTCACAGGTTCATGTCAGGTCCAACACCAGGATTTTACCCAGAACTAATCTCCCCCACCACCACCACCCCTACCCCATGTCAGAAAGCTGTGCACTCCCTAACTGTCTCCATATCTATGCTGCTGCACTTCAGCTCTGCAGCTTTCTTGGACAGTCTGAAAGCCTTCTGTAGATAAAACATTAAAATATATACATTTTTATCTTTTCAGTAGTGTTGCCTTTGTTTTCTTGTCAAAACTTCATTTGATTCCGGTTCATGTTATTGGTCAAATCTTACCATTACTTTTTTGAGAAAAAAAAATCATTTGTTCTGTGCCATTTTTGCTGCTGTTCCTCAAATTAGTATTTTTGTTAATTTTGCTTGTTGTATGATTATTGTTTCTTTTCTTTTTTTTTTTTTTTTTTTTTTTTTTTTTTACTATTTTATGCTTTCTTCTGCAAAATAAATAGTGGCTATAGACAATGTACCTCTTGATATTGCTTGTTTGTGCCATATTTTGCTTACAGTTAGCTTGCTGTTCTTTCTACTGTTGGCAGTTGGAGTTTCTGTGCTAGCATGGATTCCTAGTCAGCATTTTAAAAGTTTGAACTATATGGGAGTAAAATCCCCAGCCAATAGATGGTTTATGCATGATTGTGACATTTGCAGGTCCTTTAATAAAAGAACTGTTAAAGCTGGGAATAATAAATTACTGTTGAAAGGGCTTCTTCCTAGGGAAGGGGAAGAACAAGACCTACCATCTCAGTTTTCAAAAACCTAAAGACACAAAAGGAAAGAAGACTACACTAGATCCCATTCATTTATGTAAATTTCCCCTGCCTGCCAAACATCTCAGCCAAGAGGAAAAGAGACAGTTATTATACTGGATCCCCAGTGGTCAAGAATTGATGATGGTTAGTCCTCTTCATGTACCAGTGAGGCAACCAGGATCTGTGAATAAATCCTGGCACAGATTTACTAAGCAGGACAGTGTATCTAGTTTATCTGTGTTGGAGCTAAGCAGGCTTATTTCCTCTAGAACTCTATGCCCTATATATTTTGTGTCAATGAAATGTATTTCTTCACAAAGGAGTCAGACTGTTACAGTAGATTTTGAATATGCTAAAATGATGGAAGCATTTCTTCAAGTACAAATCAAGATGAGTCTGGTCTCTTCCTCAGATGTTACTTCTGCAGATAGGGTGTTAAAACTTGTATGCTTCCCAAACCATGTTCCTCCCCATTGGTCCCTGATTCATTGTTGATTGTGTCAAAGTTTAATGATTCCCAGCATCAGTACCAATTGGTATCTTGATGCCAAAGATAGTTGATATCAGAGAACCACAAAGATGCCCTTTGCCAGCAAACTAATGAGTGACGCCAGTTGTGGTGGTAACATTTCCAGGGATTCCAACCCCTCCTTTAATACCAAGGGTTTTCATCAAGTGTACAAGAATGACTTTGGTGCCAATGACATTAGTACTAAGCCTTGGAGTCGTTAGCTTTCCAGCTTTCTGTCTTGAGGAGATTAGAGTTCACAGTTTAGCCTGGCAAACCTCCTGTCAGTGGCTTCTCCTCCTCCTCCTCCACTGACTGAGAAACCTCATTCATTCATTTATGTTCTTAAGGCAGATGACAATGTCAGAGACTGCTCTTGTCCCAGTATTGCACCCACATGTGCAGAAGTCATTGAAACCTGTCAGTACACTGCAGCCAACCCAAGAGTTATATTTTCTGGTGCTTAGAGCCTCCATTCCCTCTCTTCATTTGGACAGAGATTTGGATGGCCAGCACCAGCATCTTCATCACAGTTAAGTGCACAGGCAGTTTCACCTTCTTGTTTCTCTTCAGTGTCTTCCCCACTGAGGAAAGGAGGAAGATGCAAGTGTAAGAGGATGCACATTGATTCATCAGTAGAATGTCCCATTCTAGACTCTTGTTGGTGGTCATAGAATGGACTCCACTGCTTCTCCCTGTATCTCCAAATCTGGGGAAATAAAAAGCATAATGGTACCAAGAATACATTTCTTCAGCTAACAAGATTGTGCAGGAAGCCAGCCAGACACCTCTCTCTTCCTTCTGTGTGGTACCTTCAGTGGATAAAACCCTGGCTGTCATCACTCAGCAGACCAGGAAAATCCCTAGTGTACAGCCCCACTGAGCAGGCCTCCTCTGCCTAGGAGATCTAACAAGATCCTTTCATCTGCTAAGGACTGGGATGCATTGTCCAAAACTCAATGTTATTAATTCTGTAGTGGTGGTGGTGGCTGCATTGAAGAGGAAACCTACTCCACTGAGTCCAATGGTTCACACTCTTCATAAGAAATGTAGGGCCCAGGGCCATTTTCAGAAGAAGAGTTGTTCATACCCCAGTTTTTCATTTTGGGCACTTAGTTACTTATCCCATATGCTCTGCTCCCATCAAGGGCTCGTAGATGAACTAAAATTGAACAAGCTGCTAGAGCAATAGTTAGAGGTGACTGAAAATAGGAGCAGAGTGATGTCCCAAGGGGCACCTATCTCTACAGGTTCAGATCTGAGCATTCATATAGTGCATAATGCAGCAGCAAGTGCAGTTAAGATGGCAGGCATAGGCACAGCAGTCTGCCATCACACCTAGCTTTGCCTTAGTGAATTTACAATCATCCCAAAACATTTACAATCATCATTTAAATACTCAGTTTAATGGTACAAACTTTTTTGGGTCACAAGTGAAAGAGAAGTTGAAAGATAACAAAAAGGATGGCAACACCTTAGCTACTGTTGGTATCTTTTTCAGGTGCCACAACATCCCTTTACCAGGGATTAGAAAGGTTCTAAGCAGTTGTAGTTTAAAATTGCAGAGAATGGCACAAAATATGTTCAGTTGGTTTGATACATTATGCTATAATATATAATGTTGATTTTTTTTTTAATATTGAGATGCATTTTCCATTACCATATTTATTCAATGACACTTCCATCCATTTCTTCCTACAGGACATATTTTATAACCCTCCCATGCTTGTATATTTTTGTACACTAATTATATGAATTAACCTAGCTTTATGACATTTAAGCTGTTCTTTGGAACTGCAGCCCAACCAAAAACACAAATTATTTTATCTTGAGAGAACTACCTCTTTGCAGATGAGGCAGATAATTGTTGCATCAGAAAGATACATGAGATTCATATATACAATTTCATAATATTAATGGATCCTAATAAGGAAAATACTTGAGATCAAAGGTTGTAACTGCATTTTGCACTGTGTTATAATAAGCATCATAAGTAATGTGTGACATCTCCTTTAAACTGTTTGTCTCCAGAAATACCAGAAATGTAAATTGCTTCACTACCAGTATTCCTCTTTCATAGTTAAGTGCACCAGTATCACACAACACCAGAAACTTTGATTTCTGTTGATTCATTTTCAGTCATACCTCATGCTGAGCAGTCACAAACATTTCACTAATTCTAGTAAATTCATGAGGGTAATTGGGTGTCAAAATGTTTATATCATCTGTATAATAAAAGATGACTGTTCTGTGTTTTATTATTACTATGTCCATCAGCTGTTGGAAAACATAAAGTAATGAGGTGTTTAGAGTCATCACAAACAGAGAAGACTGAATAAAATCAGTGTTAAGCTTTAAATGAGCTGATGTCTTCCTGTGAAGTGTTTGTATCATTTCTAAAATTGAATAGGTATATCATAATATGATCATTGTTGCTGTATATACATGCAGTTGACTAAGTCAAATGTCTTTCTGGAATCTAACTTAATTGCATTAAGAATGGTTATGCAAACCAGTAAACTTCCTTCTGTAGCATAAATCTCCTTTTGTAGTAATTGTCTTTCTCTTTAGTTTAAATAATAGACATTCTAAGCAGCTCATCTCTTTTTTAAATGAAAAGTAAGATGGAATTTATGAATAACACTATTTTTATTCTAATCAACCCTTGAAACATATTTCAGAATGTCATCTCAAAAATATTTTCATAGGTTTTATGGGAGTATCAAGGCTGTTTTACTCTAAAAATCAATATCTACTCCTCAGGTTTTAACTCCTTTCTCAAGGACGGAGAGGCCAGTAAGTCCTGGGGTAAATCTGAGAGCACCTATCCAGTCGTTCAGGTTTAGTTTGAAGGAACATATTGAATCACATTGTTTAACCTGTAAAGGCAATTTATTCCAGAAAAGGGAGAAGCACTGGGCAATGATTCTGGGTTTATGTTAACTAATAAACAGAATCAGAGTTTCCCACATCCCCTGCTAATTTTATAAAATAACTCCAAAATCGCACTATAGTGGGGAAAAGGACATATTTCCCAATCCCAGCTGTACTGTGACCTCCGGGCTGTTTGCCTTACTGAGATATAGGAGGTCTGTACTACTGGCGCAAACACAGAATCTCTAATGGTGCTGTAAGAGAAGCTAAGATCACCCCTCAGGAGTTTGTAAGAGAGACAGAGTACAGGAACAGAGCTTTCTTTCTCTGCTAATAACTAAAGTTTATAAGACCAGAGATATTTTTTGTTAGGTACCCCTGGAGCATGTTGAATTTGTTGAAATATCATGTGAGTTACATACTACATGGAGAATTGTAATCTAGGATGGATTTAATCAGTGCTGAATATAGGGGGATGAGAATTTCTTTTTTTACATACCTAGACTATCTCCAGCCAGGGCTGGGGGTGGGGGGTGACACAGAACCTAAGGGAGTTCAAGGGAGTTTATGTCATACTGACAGCGGGGATGGGGGGATTATTACTTATGGCCTACCCCAGTTTCTCTATGGACTTCCCTGTATCATCCAAGAGTAAGGCATGCAATGATGGCATGCAGCATATAATCCCACCTCAGTGGCAGCTCAGCCAGTATCAACTACGCTGCCCCACCTGGACAGTACTCCTTCTCATGTCTACAGCCTCTGCTAGAAATCAGTGTGAGAGGTGCTTAGGAAAGTGCCACCCCCAGGGATGGAAACCCCTATTGCTCCATTTCTAGCACCTAAGATGCCTGAGCAGGTAATCAAACCTGGCTTGACAGGGTAATAGGGCTTTATCCCTCTATGCCTCAGGGCTGGCGGGACAATATATCCTTAGATCTTAATAAAGTATGTTTGGCTACTAGTTGTGCTTAGTAGAAAACTTTCCTGTTAACAGTTGCCACATAATAATTAAAAGAGAGGGAACTGTCAACCTAAGTGCCCAGGTCTTCAACTTCCTTTTCATTTTGTAAGGGTATTATCTGTACTGCATATTGTGGGTACGTACTGTCTTCCGAAAGAATTACTACTGCACTTTCTAACATTCAGTTTAAGCCCATTTTCCTTACACCAGGTATTAACTAAGGTAAGCTCATTCTGAAGGCTGCAGACCGATATCTGAAAGTGTTTTAACAATACAGTTAGTTTACAGTCATCTGAAGATTTGGTTAGCCAGAGGCTCTGATTCTCATTTAACAACAGAAAATTAGATATCAAACTAGAGAGGACCTAGCACAGACTGCTAAAGGACTGAACTTTTACCTTAACACTATTTGAAGAGACACCTGCTGCACAAACTATGTGGCTGCTCTTTTTCAGCCAGTTTGCATCTTCATTGCCTCTCTTAAATGTTTTTTTACTCATTTTTGCCATGGGTGGTTGTAATATAATCCAGTTACCTTCCAGTTCTTCCTGCAGATCATCTTCCTACGACTGTAAGTGTAATTTACTTAATGTTATCATCTATATGCATTTGTCCTCCTTGCTTATAAGCCACTGTTAGGTCATGGTCTCTAATCATAACAACATTGTTTTCAGCTTTGATGGCTTACTTTCACTTTCATCTTAAACCTAATTTCTGTATGCAACATATTGAGCATTTCTGTTATAGCTTATGGCTGCTCTCAGCAGTAGGCTTGACAGTCCATTATACAGCTGCTGTCATCAAATATTTTAACTAGTCTACCCATCAGTAAACCAGCAGGAGAGAAAGGCATCATATACGTTTCTTCTTAACTCATATTTCTGAAGAACATCAACATCAGAACAAATTTATAATTTTGCATCATTTGTCCTTTTATAACCTTGACAATTAAAGCCAGAATAGTGCAATTGACACAGATTAGTCTCTCTCTGTTCCTTCACTAGCAAGACTTCTCTTAAATCACTATCACACTGTGAATTATGTTCAGTATTCTCCTGGCAAGGCCACCAAATTCAGAATTTTGTATATCCCCAATCTTGCTAAGACTATCCTAATAATTACATTAATTCACCTCCACAAGATCATTGCATTTTAACCTTACTTCTAGACTTCTTCATTTTCACTTTTAGTAATTTGTTTATCATAAATTGCATCCATGTTTGTGCCACTGAGTGCTATCAGTAGTTATCACGTAGGTGACAAATATTCAGATCCTAGTAATACTTTTACTTTCACATAGTTTTAAGTAAATTTTGTAGCTCAAACGTTCATAGGTTCATTGAGAAATTGTAGGTAACCAATCTGCAGACCAGTATAAGCCTAGCCAAAAAACAATATTTAAAAGTTTCCTCCTGCCTTGATAGGTAAAACAAGATAGAATGGTGAAGAATTTGGGGCTGCCCATCCAGTTATCTAGGTTTACCTTGAAGATAGCTAGGGTGCTACTTTGCTTAGATGTCATTTGTTCCAGAAGTGAGGAATACATTTGGATATATGTCTATTATACCAACATGTTTATTTATCCAGTGATGAATGTTTAGTTCCTTTTATTGGATATTTGAGGTACTGTTTATTCTGTGAAGAATTGGAAGATCAAAGAGGGTTGGCTTTTTCATGGTTCAAAAGACTACATGTAGATCTCCATGGAGAAGTCTGTAAGACACTGAGTACAGAGACAGTGTGGTCTGCTTATTTGGCCTGATAACTGGGATTTTTGAGGCCAATGATATTTTTTAATTATGAATCACTGAGGTCCTTCAAGTTGAGTGATATGTTTAGATGAATACATGTCAAAAGGTGCACTATATTCAATAATGGGTCTGATGAGATATGAGTAAAGGGGAATTAAGACCTCTTTTGATCTAGTGGAGATGCCCTTGGAAAATAGATGTCAGACAGAATGCTTTCTGAACTACTGTGGAGACATGATGGTCAAAGAATAAGGAATTATCAACAAGAGTGCCTAGATTCCTTGCAACAGTGTCTGGGTGGTGAGGTGTATCATGTATATAGTATGTGAAAATGTTTGCTTAACCAAACTGAACTATGCTACATTTTTTCACATTTAATTTGAGAATGTTGTTTTTGCACCAATTGTTGGCACAGTCTAACTCTTGTTGGAGCAGTTTTGAGTCAGTAGAAGACTGAATAACAACACCCAATTTCCAGTTATTTGCTGATAACCTTAGGCCATGAGTGTTGGCTTGAAGGTCTTAGCAATAGATGCCAAATAGGATATGGCCCAACACCACTGGTAACATATTTGCTTTCAGAAGTGTCCCCTGAGACTCTAACCACATGGATTCTGTCAGATAACCAGTTAGCTATCCACCAGGTGGCATAAGGAATTATATTTAGATTTATAAGTCTGTCAATAATGTCTGCATAGGGACTAGTGTCAATGACTTTGGCCATGGCAAGGTATGCTGTATGTACTGCAAAGCTGCTGTTCTCTGCTTTGGTTATTTTTACAAAGAAATTAAGGGGGGTCGTAGAGGCAGGAACTTCCTTTGGCAAAGCCAAGTTGATGAGGGTCCAGGGTTAAGAAATTTTCAATGTCCAGATTAATGGGGCCTGAGATAATATGTTCCATAGCTTTATACATGAAGCTAGTGAAACTAATAGATCTGTAGTTACCAGGGACCTTGGTTTGGCCATCCAATGACATTACAATGGCTATTTTCCAGGCTTCATGAATGCAGTCAGTGGACATGCTTAGATTAAAGTTGATAAGTACAGGTTCAGAAGGGTTATATTTGACACTAATAATTAGGCAACCTTGTATATTATCAGGGTCCATGGATGAGATGTTCTAGGAAAACTTGTTCCATGATAATTAAAAGGGGTGCCTTAGTGTATGGTATCTTTGGGATATAACTGTGAGTGAAGTAACATTTGACATAAATGTGTCAGTTAGGATATAAACTATTTCCTTTGTGTCATGGTGTACAGTATTACTGTGGTCTAGCTCTGAATATTCCTTTGAAGGCTGTTGACCGAGGTGCTAGAAGTGGGATTTTATGGTGTTTATGGTTCACTAAAGAAGAAATTGCTTTTTATGTCATATTTTCTTCTTTCAGTTGTATGGTGTCTTTAAATGTAATAGCTCTGAACATTGTTAGGTGTTATTTATTTAAAAAAAATCTCATGGCAATTAACTGTGTGAAATAAAATCAAAACGTAAAACAGTCCAAGTATATTCAACACAGAAACACGGCAGAGGTAAAACTTAAAACACTATACAATAGAAGTAGTGACTGGCAACTCAAGTAAAATAATAATTTATTTAATAGGAAAGCGCTTTCGTGATACACATCACTTCCTCAGACCATACTAATATACCCATTAAAAACACATTTAAATAGCTAATACTGGTATTGAAAGCACATAGATTGAAGTGATAAAGTGGTTATAAGTTTCATTTTTTTATTTTTATTTTTATTGTTGTTTATATTAGAGTATAAGTATAGTTATATTAGAGTATAAGTATCAGTACTTGAAACTAAATGAATAATAAATTTAATGTTCTGAGAACTTTATGATTGTTTTATTGAGTTAGGAATTGTTTTGTATCTTAGCAATGCTGAATGCATTTTTCATGACTGGTTGTTGCTGATTACTTTATTCTATTTAAATGTGTTTTTAATGGGTATTTTAGTATGGTCTGAGGAAGTGATGTGTATTACGAAAGCTCTTACCTATTAAGTAAATTATTATTTCATTTGAGTCGACAGTTGTTACTTCTATTATATACTGTTTTAAATGTTACCTCTGCCGTGTTTCTGTATTGAATATACTTGAACTGTTATTTATTTTTATTTGACATTTGTTTACTGGGAAAATGCGACTGGGACAATATCCCATTTTCAGCAGAGACTTGGGCAGAAAAACTCCACATTGACATAATATGGTTACAGTTAAATACAGTTATTACAAAGTGTAAGAAGGTGGGAGGCTGGCATAATGGTTAAGATATTTGTCTTATAGACAGAAGATTTTATTATTTATTTATTTATTTATTTATTTGACATTTGTTAACCGGGTTAGTCTGACTGGGCAAGATGCCCTTTTTCAGCAGAGACCCGAGGAAAAAACCTCCAATTACATAATAATCAATACATTGATTAATACAAAAAAATTAAAGTAGGAGAACAATTGGTCTTTATACAAAAGAAGTAAGAAATACATAAAAAACAAGGAAAAGAACATATGAGTAAATCCTAGGAACATATTACACTAAATAAGAACGTCAGTGATTTAAAACAATTTGTAACATTCAGTGTGACAATAATTGCAATGTAAAACCTTAAGAGGAGATGGGGGCTAGGGGTAGAAGAAGAGGAGGAGACTGACAGGAGGGAAGATGCAGGGTTTGATTCTCACATTGGTTAATCAGCTAGGCTTAAAATGCCCCACAAGGGCAGTTACCCTAACACTAACCTATGAACTTCAATAATTTTACAGGGGCAGTTGGTGCTGATTTAAATCTGCTTATAACGTAGACCATATCTCTAGACCCTTAAGGGAACAAGGGTTGAACTTGGCTAGGCTTGTGAGGGCCCTAGGACCATTAGCCTAGTAACCTCCTATGAACCTATAATACAGAAAAATTACATATTAACTAAGTAAAAAAATCAGTTTAAGCTCATACACTGTGAACCTATACATAAATACCTACTGCAAGCAATTGGACAGCTATAACATACTGAAAAAGAACACTGTCAATCAATATACAGCCAGATTCAATAAAGCCTAGACTGTCCGTGTACACCATGACGTGCACACAGTAAACACCATGGCATGCTAATTACAACACAAGCAGCTGAATTGTATGCTAATAAACCAATCCAAGGTTGAGGAGCTATTCAACAAGCTATAAAGCAACCATGCAGACTCAGTGCTGGTTTTCCCTGCAAATTCCAAAACCTATTGACATACAGCCATGAAAAGGAATCTACACAGAAACAAAGTTAGGGGCTGCTGTTGCTTTAATTCATGTGTAAGTGCAACAGGCTGAATTCTATGGTGGTGCTGCTGTTAATAGACCAAGGCCTAGAAGGAAAAGAGTTTCCAGACCCCATTTAACTTATCATAACCTACATGATGTGGAAATTGTAGAGTGCTACAGGGTGGATAGAGACACACTACAGAAACTCTGCAACCTCTGTTGTCCTCAACTGAGAACCAGGGCAAACCAAAGGAAACCCATCCCAGCGGAGACAAAGGTATGTGTAGCACTTAGAATCTAATCTATAGGTACCTTTCAGAGACCAACAGGGGACATGATGGGCATGACACAGACATCAGCATCCAGGATCCTCCATCAACTCTTGAATACTATGCTGCAACATGCAGGTGAACACATATATTTTCCCTCTAATCCTGAGGATAGGGCCAGAAATATGCAGGAGTTCTAACCTGTAGCACACTACCCTGAAGTACTGAGTGCCATAGATTGCACACATATAGAAATTAAGGCACCACCCAGGGAACAGGGAAGGCTCTACGCAAATGGAAAGGGCTTCCACTCTATTAACTGCCAAGTCATGCGTAATGTCAAGGAAATCATCTTGAGTGTGTCTGCCCTGGCAGTTATCACGACTCACATATCTGGCACACCTCCCAGCTGTATCAGATGTTTGCTAGGGTGATATCCTACAGGGTTATTTACTGGGGGATGCAGGTTATGCATCAGAAATGCACACATACCTGCTGATGAATGCCATAATGAGGCATATGCTCAAACCAGAAATATCATAGAGCATGTGTTTGGGCTGCTGAAGTCACGGTTCCGGTGCCAAGATACATATGGCGGAGCCCTGCAGTACAATCCACAGACATGTACTGAAGTATTCACAGTATGTGCTATGCTACACAACATCATCCTGGGAAAGCATCTTCAACAGGATCAACACATCCCACCACTAATGCCATGGTCACCAAAGCCACACTCAGATGAGAAGCCAGAGGGGGAACCGGCAGCTGCTAAGGGTATAGGCAGACATAGATATGCTCAATATGCCCTTATATTGGCTAAGAGACAATGCATAGCCCACTCACTCACCATCTAAGGGCCGAAAACCTTCCTCCTACGCACATACATATAATGACATTGATGCCAGGTAACTCTCACAACTTTTACCTCCCCACGTATTGGCTGTATACTGCTTGCATTAGACAAAGTCAACCCTGCACTAAAACTGTTGCAACTGCTGGATTCACAAGATAAGTATTGAACATGGAGTATATTCTGTAATAATATGAATGAGTGGCATATCCTTCCATTTCGTTTCTTGGGAGTGTAACCAAGTAAAAGGTGGAATATTTGTACAGATATGACCTTAACATGTGACAGCAGAGACTTATTTGACTTATATGTCTCCATTATTAGTAGTAGGCCTCAGGCGTCAAAGATTCACACTGTCATATCTCTTAAAAGTAGTGATGGTCACTGCATGCCCTCAGTTTAGCACCATACGTTTGTACTGGAAAATCATTAAAGAGAGAAGCTGGAAAGTAATAATACACATTGCAGTTTCAGACTTTACAACCCTCACAAGATCATTCACAATAAGGTTGGGAAATTTTGATGCTATCAACTGTCTAACTTTCTAAGACCAATATATGTCAAAGGTATGATTATCAGTTCAACATCACAAATGCAGATAACAGAGTCAAAGTAAACTTTATTGTCATTCAATCTACACCACAGTGTAGCTGAACGAAATTGCATTGCTTCATTTCCAGTGCAAAGACATACATACAGAAAAATATTTCAGTAAAAAGTAATTTGACATCACAAGAAAAAGCAAGAAATAAACATATAAATAGATATAACAACATACAGAAATTGCACAGTGTATATTGCACTCTCTTGGGTTTCTCTTATCTGGGTACAGGTAAGAACAGACAGTTAGATTTGCACATTCACTATGGATATTGACTATCTATATTGCACCCATATGAACTGTGTAAAATTAGTGAAAGTACTATTCCTGATCAGGCAGATATATGCATTCCTAGGTGATAGGGGAGTGAAGGAGTTGTCTTTCTTCTAGTTCGTTTAACAGTTTAACAGTCTAATGTATAAGGAGAAAAACTGTTGCTTAGCCTGGAAGTCTTGCAATGCATGCTTCTGTATCTTTTACCCGAGCATAGGCAGGAGAATATGCCATTTGCATGATGGGTTAGGTAATTTGTTATCTTTCAGGCTGCCCCTATGCAGCGAGTCTCATGCACGTCTTCCAAGGGTGTAAGTGAAAAAACAATGATTTTCTCTGCTGCCCTTACAACTCGTCTGAGAGCTCTACAGTCAGAGGCATTACAGTTCCCTTACCAGACTATGATGCTGTTGGTTAGGACGCTCTCATATAGAATGCTTGGAGGATGGACTGCTATAAGTTTGCTTTTCTCAGTTTCCCTTAAGAAGCGCAACCTTTGCTGTGCTTTTTTGACAGTGTAATTAGTATGGTCAGGCCAGGAAAGTCCTCTGAGATATGTATTCCTGGAAATTTCCTGCTCTTGACCCTGTGCACTGGTACCCCCTTTCATCTCTAGAGGTTTATGCTCTTCTTGACACCTACACCTTCTGAAGTCTACAATCAGTTCTTTGGTTTTACTGAAATTTAATGCTAGGTTGTTGCTATCGGACCAGCCTATTGTGTGCTCCATCTCGCTTCTGTAGCCTGTTTACTCTCCATTTCTCATTAGACCTATGATCGTGGTGTCTGGGAATTTGATGATTTTATTGCACATGCAGTCATGTGTCAGCAAGGTGAATAATAAAGGACTCAAGACACATCCCTGCAGTACCCCCATGTTCAGAGTTATGCTTCCAGAACTGCTGTCACCCACACAAACCTTTTAAGGCCTGTCTGTGAGGAAACTTAGGATCCAATTGCATAATGGGTTGTTGATGCCCAGCTGTACTAGTTTCTTTACTAGATTCTGAGTACTAGATACTAAGCACTAAGTCAATTGTGCACCCTGAGCATCAGACACAAAGCTTATGTATCCCTAAATCCAAAAGATACAAAACAGAGATATGGCACAGTTATCATCACTTTCACAGGGTGTTGGGGGGGGGGGGCAGGAAGCCTAGGCTGACACAAAAAAATTGGTGTGTGTGTGAATAAGAAAGAGAAGCAGGCAAACATTTGGATAAACCAACAAATGGCCAGTGAGACAAAATGAATTTTAAGCTACACGGCTGAACCATGTAACTGTTGTGGGTGTGTCTTTAGGGGTCCTCTGGGTGAAATTGGTGTGCGAGTGTCTGCATGAACACAGACAAGCTCTGTGCTAGCTCTATGTCTTAGTATGTCAGACAGGTGTGAGCTGTGCATGGTACAGGTGGTAGTTCATCTCTGTCTTCTTCGACCATGAGAAATGTCTCTGCCAAGAGCTGCACTGGCACGTCCATGCCCATGGTCAGATGCACTGCTGCTGTCTGAAAGTGACTAAAGTCTGCTGGATGAGCTGCCTTCACAAGGACGTCCAGGACCATAACCCCATGGCTTGCCATGTATAGGTGTGGACAGCTCACCCACTAATGGAGCAGTGGAAGTACTGCCACTATGACAGCATGATCTGACATGACCACATTGGCTAACAGCAGATGATGTGGCTGACCTACACCCACAAGGATGCTGTTCCCCTCCCAGTAGATGTTCCATGACAGACACTACTTGTTCCATCATAGATACCCCTCGTTCCAATGTGTCATTCATCCAATCCATTGAACTGGCAACATAGTGGAGGCAGTCACACATGTCAGCCTGTGCCACATCTATAACCCTAAGCCTTTCCTTGGAGCACCTATGGAAACATTCCTGTACCTCCATGAAAGCCCTAAACATATGTTTTGTGGCACGGAAAGAGACACCTGGATCAGGTGGAGGATGGACAGCATGCCTCCTCAGATCACCCCTAACAACCCTCCTTCATGGCACCTCACCCACACTTTAGCTATGGCCAGAGTCAACAGACATTGAAGCTGCAGTAACTACACTTCACTGATCAGTTTCCTTGCCCTTCACCTGTCCAATATCTGAGGGCTTAAAGGAATGGGTAGGTGTAGGCCTACTGGCTTTGTCCGATGAAAGTGCAGCGGATGGCTGTATGCCAACTTCAGTGTCAGAGTCAACATCTGCACCCACCCCCCCCCGACTGTGCCTCTGTTTAGCCACCATCATCATCAGAGTCTGCTGATGCACTGACATCAGGTGGTAGACTCAGACTTCCACTGTCAGGATCATCTGTGGTAATAAGCAACACACACACAGAAACAATTAATACCTAAATACTATGCTCCAATATATGCTAACAAAACAACAGTGCTGCCACTATTAGACAGTACAGCAATACACACAACAGTCCTGACATCAACATCACACACTAAAATATGTCTTTGAATTGCACATCAGTACTGACATTAAAATGTTTGGCTTGTCTGCCAGTGAATGCCGTGTCTTTGGAATAGGCTGCCAATTCATGTGATGCAGAGCACATCTATGACACTGTTCAAAAGGAACCTGGATGAGTGGATGGGACACTGTAAAGTCATACCAGGGATAGGACTCACAGCCCTCCTGGACATGGGCAGTCATAACTAAATACAATCTTGGGTACTGACTAGATTATCTATGGTATTACATTGGGATGAAATGGCTGGGCTTGAAATGACTTCCGGGTCAATAGCGTAGTAACCTCCTATGATCATGTGAGGGTTTCCTTTGCAAGCCAGGTGGTTATGGAAGAAGTTAAGCAAAAGGTAAGGAGAGCATCGTCACAATTAGCAATAACACAGGGAGTAATACTTTTACCCCTTTATATGTCCATTAACTTTACTTTCAACAAGAACTTGGATGACAACTCGAACCTAAGCTAATCAATCAGAATGTGTTGTTAACTGTAGCAATCTTCAACCCCCTTGAAATAAATTTTGAAATAGAACTAATGTATTGATTTAAATTGTTTTACTATTCAATAGTATTCAACAACCGAGATACAAAAGCCTACCTGGAAGCTCTTCCTGGGATATGCTTGTTATCTCTGAAGCTGTCATACCACAATGTTGAGGACATGCTGTTCTACACTTTCCAGGAAGCTGTCTGGATCCTTGACAGTAGACAAGAACTCTTCATTTGGTGTTAGTGGTGGCTCTGTAGCAGAGTACCAGTGCAGGGGCAGCTGCTATACTCCATGCAGATGTGATCATGTCAGTGGCCCTATGGTGCACCTGCTCATATGTGCTGCCATGGCCACCCATGACATTAACATCGTTGACAATATGCCACCAAATCTGCATTCCGTGTGATGTATCTTCCCGGTCTCTTTCAAGCAGGAAGGCACCCTGTTGCTACATGGTTGCCTTTTTGCATGGTGTATATTCAGGGTGTTAGCATGGTGAAGATGGAAATTAGGTGTGAACTGATTAGAACTGCTGAATCCCAAATACTTGGCTGCATGTAGCAGTTGTAAGGCTAATGCAGGCACTCCCTCGGTGTTTGTTTTTAATGTATTGCAACTGTGAATGATTGCTGGTTGGGAGAAGGAAAACACAACAGCACTGCAGGCTGCCCTACATCCAGTGGGTGTGTCAGGTTAGACTTACAAAGTGTTAGATATAAGGCTGGAAATGTAAGTAAGCAGCACACAATTCACAGGTCCTGTTCATTAACATCCAACTTCCCTTTCATTTGCTGACAACTGCATATGATATTATTTCCATTTAATATCCTCACACATTTTAAGGCCAATGATATAGAATGGCTTACAGACTGTATGTCTTAGATTATTGGTCAGATAAGAGAAGAATGTCCAACAAACACAGAGAGGTAAGACAGAGCTGCATATTTGGAAGCAATAGTCATAACTGGTTGTGTAAGCCGCGGTGGTGCAGCAGTAGCATTGTCGACTCTCAGCAAGAGGTTCTCCCGTTCGATTCTCGGCTGGAGTGCCTTCTGTGGGGAGTCTGCATGTTCTCCCCGCGGTCGAGTGGCATTTGAAAGACATGCATAGGGCATGCCTTTATTGAAGGTTGGGCATGAAGCTGGCACCTCAGCACCATGAAAAAATCTACTGACAATCATTAGCGGACTGGAGTTCCACTGTGGCGACCCCTAACCGGGAAAAACCGAAAGAAGAAGAAGAAGTCATAACTGGTTGTGTGGTTACTTAGTGCACTACATTCAAAAATAATAAATGTACAAATAACAGTTGTATGGTTTCATATTACAGTAGATGAAGTTGCAGTTGGTTGTATGCAGAATGATTTCAATTCCTTGATGCAAGTTTATGTGGCAAAGAGGTCTAAGTCACCCTTCCTAAGTTCCTATGTTTTGAAGGTTCATTGGAATGAGAGTTCATATCAAGATCTATGTAGAAATATCTCATGTGAACTACCATTTTCTAGTGTGTATGTCATGGATTGCTTTTCCTCATTTCAACTACTTGTCCTTTTTGGGGGGTGCAGTGTTTGCAAGATGTGCTGCTTAATGCAATCACGGGAAACGGAGGAAAATGAATGTCAAGTTTGGCTATGCTTATCTCGTTGACATGAAGCATGGCAGTGTGCAAACTGGACATCTGGACCACCTAGGAAGCAAACAGAACACCTGTGACCAGGACCTAAACAGTCAATAATAGAAACTGGATACATTCAATTAATTCTGTTGGGAACCACACAAACCCGCTAATCGGCGATGCACAGTTGTTAACACAGAGACTGTAAGAATAATTAGTAAATTAGAGAATATCATGTAACTAGTCCTGTTGCTGTAGGTGTAAGTGTAGGGCTGGATGATCCTGGGTTCTAGTACAAGGTGTGCAACCTTTTTTGTTACTGTTGTGATACTGCAGTTTATAGCAATGAACTGAAAAATACACACGTGTTATTTCTTGTGGCTACAGATGTAAGTGCAGAACTGCCATACACATGGTCCTGGGTTCTAATACAGGATATTCTATACACTTTTACTGTTGTTCCACTTCCCATTATATTCACTCTCACTTATAACACTTTAGATAGTGGAGCTGATGTGAATTATATATATATATATATATATATATATATATATATATATATATATGAGGAATAAGACACCATTATTGTGTTTTCAGATGTATGACTGAGTTATACTGTGTACTATAGTTCTGTAAGTATAATTCTGCTATCTGGGCTTGCATGGCCTTGACACTCCTCAAACTATGGTCAAGTCTCAGTTTAACCTTCCAATTGCAATTATTGAATTCCTCCCTGCTTGGCACTGCTGCTCTCTGCTTAACATCACCCAAACGCATTACTTGGGTTTGTGCACTACCAGTAAATGTGATAACTGCAATTGGTGGGAAAGCATCAGTCTCCATTGCTCTACTTCAGCTAGTAGACATGGCTGGCATTAGAGTGGAAGGTGCCAGGTTTAGGGCATAGAGGTGATGTATCTAGGAGTCCAGGATATTTATTGGACTCCTGGTAAAGCACCAGAGCCAAAGACTTCTGCAGGGGAGACTATTCTGGCTCCCAGTACAAGTCTGAGGCATGGAATAGTTTGGCCCAGGCTGTATCCAGTGCCACTGACACCCTGTGCACTGGAAAGCAATGTAGACATCTTTTTAATGACCTACACAGGAGAAAAAGGGACAATCTCAACTGTTGGTTGGAGGAATTTGAGACTACAGATATCCCACAGCTGTGTTAATATGAAATTAAGAGAGTACTTGTAAGACTTAAAAAGTTTAATACTATACCCGGAAAGGGAATATTTCCTGACTCTCTTAGTAATCACCTCCCGGCCTTTGCTCATCATACACCCTCCTCTTTACATCTATCTCATAACTATATTTTCACTCACTTGCTTAACAACTTCAACCCTCAATCCTTCTGTGAATCACTAAAATATACTAACTAAACTAAACTAATGTCTTTTGGCTTTTCCCAGTTAGGGGTAACCACAGCAGAACTCCTGTCTGCTAATGATTGGCAGTGGATTTTTACGGTGTCGAGGTACCCACCCAATGCCTAACCTTCAAAGAAGGGACACCCATTCACACACGCACCTACCTGCATGTCTTTAAACATCACTCGACCATGGGGAGGACATGCAGACTCCACACACAATGCGCTCCAGCCGAGAATCGAACCGGAGAACCTCTTGCTGTGAGGTGACAACGCTAACCACTGCAACACCGCAGCCTTCACTAAAATATACTAACTGGACCCCCCTAAAATGCCTCCCGTTGGATGACACAGTGACTTACTTCAACACTACTTTCATCAACCTGTTAAATAGCTCTGCTCCCATTAGAACCAAAAGAATTAAATACAATACTGCCCCTGGATAACCAAAGAGACTATAACCCTCATGCATCTCCAGGACAAAGCATGGAAAAACTTCCAGAAACACAAGTCTCCTTCTTCCCTGACTGACTATAAGCAACTTCGCAACAAAGTCAAACAACACATAGCCTATGACTGAAAATCCTATTACTCCTTACTCCATAACAACCATAAAACTAACCGTAAAAAGTTCTGGAATAGTATCACTACCCTCCTCCATCCTGGTAAAAAAGTAAACCCTTGCCCTGACCCTAACACCTCCAACCTCTCCTTAGCTAGCCAATTTAACTCCTTTTTCATTGACTCTATAGCCAAACTCAATACATGTTTTACAATTAATATGCCTAGCCCACAATCTCCTATCTCCCCTAATTCACCCTCCTCGAGCAACAAAGCTTCTCAACTCCATCCTTTCACTTTCAAACCAGTTCCTATCTCTACCATAAAAAACTCCTACATAACTTGAAACCATGTTCAAATGCCCCTGATGACCTTCCATCTAACTTCCTTAAGCTAATGGCCAATTACATCATCGTCCCCATATCCATCCTAATTAACCAGTCAATCCAAGAATCTTATCTACCAATACTCTGGAAAAAAACCTTTATCATCCCCCTACACAGAGGTGGAAAGAATATTGACATCTCTAACTTTCGGCCAATTGCCATTCTACCCCCATCCCAAAAATTTTAGAAAAATGCATTCATCTACAACTACTACCCTACCTGTTGATAACCATCTGCTTATCTCCCACATAACATGGTTTCAGGCCTGGGCACAGCACCACCACCACACTCCTCTCCTTCCTCGAAATTGTCAATTCCACACGTGACTCCAGCAGTATTGTATCTACCCTCCTACTCGATTTATCCAAGGCTTTTGATACAATTTCACACCACCTCCTCTTGTCTAAACTCTCATCTTAACATATCCACCTCCTCTATCAATTGGTTCTCCAGTTAACTCTTTAATAGACAGCAATCAGTCAAGTGGAAAAACTGTACTTCCCCTTTCCTTAACACCCTCACAGGAGTACCACAGGGGTCCATATTAGGCCCCCTACTATTTAATATATTCATAAATGACTCCCACCACTGTATTCCAAATTCCAAGCTCATCCAATATGCAGACAACTCTATGATAATCTGCTCCAGTGAATCCCTCCTCAGACTAAATGAACTAACCCAAGAAGCCTTCCTATCAACCGAGAACTGGATGTTAAATGACCATCTAGCACTAAATGCTTCCAAAGCCAAACTTATAATATCCATCCCCTCAAAGTATACTAAAATAGACAAGAATGCTTTCTCCATAACAAGCCAAAACAGGACCCTTATTGTAATTGTACCCCATACATAGCTACTAGGTGTCACTATTGATGAACAACTTAAATTTGACATTCACCTCCACTCAAACATAACGAAAACACACCAAAACCTAGTCTTACTGTACCGTCACAACTGCTTCCTTACTCAACCAAACAAGTCCTTTCTGCCACCTACCTCATTCCCTCCCTCTTGTATGGTGCCCCCTTCCTTACTAATCTTCAATCTGGTCTGAAGATTAAACTAGCTTCCTGCTATAACAAAATCTCAAAGTTTGCCACTGGTGCCAAATCCTCCACTATCACTGTAATGCCCTCTCCAAACTAAATTGGCTTGAATTATCCCATCATCTCTCCTTTATCCAACTTTCTTATGCACATAAACTCATCTTCAAACCCTTTCTTTACCCTTCCCTTGACTCCTCCCCCAAATTGCACCAACCTGATAGACTACTCAGGTCAAAAAAACCTGCTTGAACTACACAAACCTGCTCGAACTCCAGGCAAATTCCTTTTATCCTTCTTTCTATCCCAACTCTGGAATTCCCTTCCTCCACAAATTTGTACCACCAACAACCACCCCACTTTCAAAACCTTGCTCCACACCCACCTCTCATCCATCTGGGAATGCTCCTACTCCCACCCCTCCTGACTCTGCTCTGCTTAACTGTATCCTACCTATCTCCCTTCTCTGATTTCTCATTACTCAGATCCATCTCCTCTAGTTCTCCACACCCTACCTACCTTTCTTTGTCAAAATTACATATCACTAATTCCCGCTGTTTAGTTTCCTAACTAACTCTCCTCCTACGTCTTGCATCCTTACTTCTTCCTTACATACCTACATCTTTCACTTCACCTAATAGTCCTTAATTTTCCTCTTCTCTGAGTCTTGTTTTTTTTGTCTTCTTGCAATCTGACTTGAGAAGTCACTAGTGTAGACTATGTAAATATATATACATATAGATACTCCCTTTGATTGCACTGGAGAAGCATTTAATACTATTATTTCTTTTGTTAGTACATTTTTCATTTCCATTGTACACTACAAATTTTACACATTTTACATACTTGTGTAACATTTTGTTGTATGTTTGTCTAATTACTTTATCACTTGTTTAACATTATTGGAGCTTTTCTCCCCAGGAGTCGATTGAAAATGGGCTCCTTGACCCAATGGACTATCCTGGTAAACAAACTGTAAAATAAATGAAAATAAATAAATTAATATAGGTAAGATTGGTATGCATAATACTCTTCTGTTCTTTTCTGTTCTTTCCCTGGCTGTCACTGAGCATGGGTTCAGTGTGAAAGCTCATGTTACTTGATTGGAAAGACTGAAGGAAGGAAGTGGTATGTATGCAGCAGAAGAGAAGTATTATTGTAAAATTAAAAGTTAAAGATAGCTTTTTTTGGTATTTTATAGAGTTGTATCAAATTGAGCATGCATATCCCAACTGTAAAAGTAAGTATGCATGCATTAGTCTGTAGCTACCATTTGTAAGAGTCCAATATTTGACTGTAGTCAAAGTTGTAGGTTCAAATACCACAATTCACAACTATATAATACTGTTATTTCTTTAATAATATTTCCATTAAATTAAAAACTCTATACTAGTCACAGAAATTCCCTGCTGCAAACTGCAATTTGTATAATTGGAACACACATATGTGCAATATATGCACATTTCGAGGATTACTTTCAGCAGTCTATAGTATAGTGGGTATCTGTTAGGCCATATACTTAAATGTATTAATACATTTCAGATAAAATAATTACATTTATGCATTGTATGTCACATATGATGATATTAATTTTATCTCTTTTTTTCCTCGCACCCCAACCTGTATCTCTCTTTTTCTATTTTCTATTATGTGTCACCAAAATGTCTCCATGTCATCCATGTGTACCACATCACTAAATGCTCCACAGCACAGTGAGGTAGGCCCAACACAGTGAATTAGCCTGCCCCCCTCCACTGGCTCCAGCACTGATGCCCAGCACATCTGGGTGCCAACCTGGCAGCACTGCCTCTGCTGCCCTGCAATACCTGTGCCATCAGGGAGTCCTGCCTTGAATGCTGGTGCAGTGGTACTCTTTGGGAGCAGTGACAGAGGTGGTGATTTCATTACCCTCAGTGAGTTGCCAGGGATGGTGCATAGGGTCATGCACTGCATCACTGGTGTACGCCTACGCTGGATGGAGATGCTGCTGTCCATCATGGTCCGTAGGAGGAGGAGGATATGTCAAACACTCTAGCCACAAGTACAGTAAGATGGCAGTGATGACAGTCCAGTGGGTGAGGACTCAATTTTCACTGTCTCCAAGCATGATGGGCATAAACCTGCATTGTCCCCTCCCTTAACCAATCATGGTGTCCCCCAATCTTTTGTGTCTATTACCATCCCTGTCTTGTCTTGTATGTTTGCAAATGCTTCCTCACCTACCCAGCTTTCCTGACCCAAACATACATATGTCCCTTTCCCAACATTTCTCTGTTATTGAAATAAAAAAATGGGCATCTGTCTCACACAAAAAATGGCCCATACATAGCTCTCCATTTTGCACATGTATCTTCTTGACACACCTGATTTGGTCCAACTGGCCATACAACATGACTGTGTTGTGGTCATCCTTCTTTGTGGAGGTGACAGTCCAAATTTAGTTAATATTCTGTGTATATTTTCAGTTTACACTATTAAAGAAATGGATAGCTGTGGTTCTTTCCTACCTCCCTGCTGCACATTCCTGTCCTGCGTTCCCTTTGTTCTTCACCCTGCTTGCTCCCCATTTCACCACTTTCATATCTGCCACATTTGAACACCTTTAATCTGGTCAAAAAGTAGACTCATGCACAACACACATAAGTAGCAGAAAAGGCAATGAATCTCATCACATTTTGGGCTCTGTGTTTGTGCAGATGTGTGCATCATGCACCAATGCACAGCAACAGTGAGCAGTGGCAAAATGCTCTGGTTTCTTCTGCTCAATGCTGCTTAACATTGCTGTGCTATATCAACACATGTACTATAAAGAATTCATGTCATTGCTTTATCAATGTTTATTTAAAAGTATTTAAAAGTACTAGACACACCTGCATTTGAACCCAATATCATTTGGGCTGAAAAAGAAATGTGTCATTGCACTTACACCTGCTGCCACACAGTCAGTTAAGCAGTAGGTGTGTTTCATAGACTCAGTACTAACTCTCAGACTTTAGCAATGGCTCATGTTTGCACACTCCTTAGTGATGCCCAAACATGGATAGTATTGGAAATTTGTATCTCGCATGCACAAACACTTTGCCAACCGACGATCAAACCCACTGCTCAACACACTATAGAGAAGTCAATATTATGTATTATTGCTGTTTACTGTCCATTTCCTATGTATGACATGAAATTACACGTGGAAACATAAACTGAAGGCCCTATCTAACAATATGTCACATATTTACAACATAGCCATGTGTTGCCTCCCCCAAAACACAGCAACCCTGGTGTCTCAGTAGTTTTTTATATATCACCTACACTACAGAAATTAATATCAAATGTTCTGTGATATGTAATGCACATTAATCTGGTAACATACAGAACTAGAAATATTTACCCATAAGGCTAGGGAAGAAATCAGCATTGACCTTATCCACAGGAAGATAGGTGACCTTCAACACACTTGACCCGACCCATTTTAGTTTGTTAAGGTTAGATCTTGCTTATTAAGTCTAGTGGACCTCTCTAATACTGACCCTAAAGACCTGGATGAGGGATAACAGGACATACTGTCTATGATGAGTTATCCAAGGCTTTTGACACTATCCCCCATTCAAGTATCATAGAGAAAATCTCTCATCTGGAAATTAACCCATACATTACTAGATGGATAGCCAACTGGCTCACTGACAGAACATGCATGGACAAAGTTGGGGACTGAACCTCCACCACTAGACCACTTACCAGTGGAATACCATAGGGATCTGTGCTGAGCCCTCAACTGTTTGGAAACTATTTCTTTGAAGCCCAGGCAAAGGTACATGGCCTGTGGTTTACCAAGTTTGCAGATGACTGTCAGCTGGATGCAGTCATGTAGAGTCCCCGAGTGATTCTAACATATTACAGAAGGGGCTGATACAGACAAATAATTGCTGCCAAACTCATAGACTGAACCTTAAAGCAAAATATACCTCATTGTCCCCTTTGGCAATGCTGTA
This sequence comes from Protopterus annectens, assembly GCF_019279795.1. NCBI lineage: Eukaryota > Metazoa > Chordata > Ceratodontiformes > Protopteridae > Protopterus > Protopterus annectens. The sequence goes on along the minus strand of NC_056733.1, from coordinate 744,483,487 downwards.
CCACCTGCTAATTGTGATTCACATAGCACCCCTTTAAGCTCAAACACAGTTTTGCAAGACTTGGGAACACAT